>NW_026705690.1:0-245000 GCF_029867415.1 Vicia villosa
GCTATCCATGCTATGAAGAGTACATGGTATGTAAAGCGAGTGTGTGTTTGTGTGGGCCTATATATATATATATATATTCACACATGTTATAATATTAATTAAAACTTAACCCCCTTTCTGTATAAATTCTAACCCCAAGGGTTAAATATAATTGAATAGGATTATATTAGAACGTGTTTAGCCGAATAGACTTGGGTTTAGCAGGACTCCACTGAGATAGAAATTTGTCACCTGTAGATGAATATTTTTTATATTTAGTAGGTACCATGAAAAGGGAAAGGCAAGAAGGTTTAAGGAATTTTTAAGATCTTGATGTAATGTTTATTTTTGTTGTGTTATTTTGATTTTGGTAATTTGCATCCAACATATATATATATATATATATATATATATATATATATATATATATATATATATATATATAGGGTTTATGAACTTTTTGATCCCTCTAAATATTGCAGATTTCGTTTTTAGTCCCTCCAAAATATTCCTTTAAGAAATCGTCCCTTCAAAATTTCTCGTCTAAACTATTGGTCCATAACGTCAAATTTTCTAGAGATTAGCTACGACTTTAGCCACCGATTAGCTATGAAATTTGACGTTAGGGACCAATAGTTCTGAAGAAAAATTTTGAAGAGACGATTTGTTGAAGAAAAATTTTGGAGGGACTAAAAACGAAATTTGAAATATTTAAAGGGACGAAAAAGTTCATTAACCCATATATATATATATATATATATATATATATATATATATATATATATATATATATATATATATATATATATATTGAAGAGACGATTTCTTGAAGAAAAATTTTGGAGGGACTAAAAACGAAATTTGAAATATTTAAAGGGACGAAAAAGTTCATTAACCCATATATATATATATATATATATATATATAGGGGACGACTCAAGTGAGAACATTTGTTTATTATGAGAAATGAGAACAATGAATCACGACCATTAAATTTGATTTTAATGGACTGGATTGGTTTCTCTTTATAAGATCCAGTCCATTAACTATTAAGGATCTTAGAAAGAGAAACCAATTCAGTCCATTAAAATCAAATTTAATGGTAGTGATTCATTGTTCTCATTTCTCATAATAACCAAGTGTTCTCACTTGAGTCGTCCCCTATATATATATATATATATATATATATATATATATATATATATATATATATATATATATATATATATATATATATATATATATATATATATATATATATATATATATATATATATGTATATAATTATCTATAAAATAACTTAAAGTCCTTAATTTTAAATTTTAAAGACATCAAAAAGACCAAAAATACAAATTTATTTTTCTAAACCTTCTATCATTTTCTAGTCCATCTGTTATTGTAAAAATTAAATTATTTTTGGATCCTTAATCACTTTTTTAGGTTATTTTTTATTTTATCTTAATAAATAAATTTTAAATAGATCTATTATTTTATTGTTTATTTTTGTTTTTAGTAATTTCTATTTTTATACTTATAGCTAATTGTTTGTTTTATATTATTAACATGTGACATGTGACCTATGAGTTTGTAGGTAGATTAATCATTGTTAAATTTAACAACATTGAGTTTTTCTTGTTAGATGTACTCAATTTATTTATAGGATTGAAACCTCATATAAATAATGCTTTTCTATTCAATAAATATTGCATCCATCATATAAAAACACATTTCGCTTAAAAAAATTATTTTAGTACAATGTTGCCATTGACCCAAAAACTCCTCTTGGTTAGTTTGTTGATGTTTCTATCTATCCCGCATGTTCTTGGAAAGAAGCATGTGAAGGTTTCTAACCTCTTAGAAGACAATTTAGATTTAACCATTCATTGTAAATCTAAAAATGATGATATTGGAGAAAATGTTCTTCATTATAGTGATAGTTATAATTTTGAATTTAGAGATAACATATGGGGGACAACACGGTTTTTCTGTTCTTTTAAGTGGAAGAATGGGTTTCAATGGTTTGATATTTATATAGCACAGAGGGATTCCGATGCATGTGATCAATGTACATGGTTCATAAGAAAATCAGGACCATGTCGGATTAGAACGGGTGATCGTCCTATTTGTTATACATGGAATTGATTAGTAATGTAATACATAATCTATCATAATAAATGTTGTATGTGGGTCTCTGAGAACCCAAAATTTATATATCTAAGAATTTAAATATATATATATATATATATATATATATATATATATATATACATATATAGATCAAATTTTAATTTTTTGTCTATGAACTAACGTAAAGTCTGCAATTTTTATTTTAAAAGTCATCATAACGACCATAAACACAAATAAATATTTCTCTAAAACTTCTCTCCTTTTCTAGTTCACGTTTTATTTTAAGAATCACTTCATTTTTGGATTCTTAGTCTTCCTCTACTTATGTTTTTTATGAGTTTAATCTTATACAAGGAAATGATGGTAGATCTTCAACCAAATATTATAAGACGACGGATATGGGCATTTGCATCTTCTCTCCAATAAATTGATACGAGTGAAGTGGCCATTCTCCCTTCCATACTATTGAATAAGCAGTTAGTCTCCTTTCCATGAACACGGACCTTATAGTGGTTTAGTGGATGCCCAAATAACTTATGGTATTTTAACCAGGCTGATCTCAAACCTAGGAAGATTTACTAATATCGGCTAACCTAGAACTAATGGAAGATTATCAAGACTAAATAGTCTTCAACCAATATAGAAACTGATCACCATATCCCCTACCAAAGCTTTTATCATGTTTAGCTTTAAACCACATATCTTATCCCTAAATGGATTGTATTCAACCAAGGTGTATAAACAACATTTCTTAGGTAAATTTTACAATTCTACCCTTCCTGAATTACATTGATATCCCCGCTCACAAAGAAATCTTTTCGCAAAGCATTTGGCTATAATATCTAGTGAGAAAAAGTTAAATAAAACTTTAGAGAGAGAGAGAGAGCGTATGTGAGAGGGAACTGTCAAAACATATTACTGGATGATTTGAAATGAGAAATGATGCCTCTACTTATAGGCAACATGAACGCCCAAAACCAAATTCTCATTTAATTATTTTGACGATTGTCTCTTCAATAAGCGCTTTGGCCATCGATTAGATAATAAGAAATACTCGTTGTTGGCCATTCAAAGAGGAAAGTAGATATTGCTAGTTGTTTCACATTATGGAGGCGCTGCCTAAATAGTTTTGGGATTTAGTTTGAATTGATATGATTAATTACCATAATGGCCTAATCGATTAGATTAAACAAAATTTTCCCTATAGTTATTTCCACTGCTCCTAAATCAACTGGAACAACTTAGAGAAACTTTAAAAAAATCTCATGGTTAAATTATTTGAAAAAAGGGTTTATAGTATATGGTAATAAAGAGGGTACTCCAGACAAAGGTGGTAGGTTGCACTGTTAAAATAGCCTTAGTGTAAAGGTTTAGTAGGAAATTTGTGATTCTAGTCCATTTTATGTGAGAAGTGGTGGGCGGGGAAAGATGTGCGAGATAGCTATCCATGCTATGAAGAGTACATGTTATGTAAAGCGAGTGTGTGTTTGTGTGGGCCTATATATATATATATATATATATATATATATATATATATATATATATATATATATTCACACATGTTATAATATTAATTAAAACTTGACCCCCTTTCTGTATAAATTCTAACCCCAAGAGTTAAATATAATTGAATAGGATTATATTAGAACGTGTTTAGCCGAATAGACTTGGGTTTAGCAGGACTCCACTGAGATAAAAATTTGTCACCTATTGTAGATGAATATTTTTTATATTTAGTAGGTACCATGAAAAGGGAAAGGCAAGAAGGTTTAAGGAATTTTTAAGGTCTTGATGTAATGTTTATTTTTGTTGTGTTATTTTGATTTTAGTATTTGCATCCAACATATTATATATATATATATATATATATATATATATATATATATATATATATATATATATATATATATATAGGGTTTATGAACTTTTTGATCCCTCTAAATATTGCAGATTTCGTTTTTAGTCCCTCCAAAATATTCCTTTAAGAAATCGTCCCTTCAAAATTTCTCGTCTAAACTATTGGTCCATAACGTCAAATTTTCTTGAGATTAGCTACGACTTTAGCCACCGATTAGCTATGAAATTTGACGTTAGGGACCAATAGTTCTGAAGAAAAATTTTGAAGAGACGATTTCTTGAAGAAAAATTTTGGAGGGACTAAAAACGAAATTTGAAATATTTAAAGGGACGAAAAAGTTCATTAACCCATATATATATATATATATATATATATATATATATATATATATATATATATATATATATATATATATATATATTGAAGAGACGATTTCTTGAAGAAAAATTTTGGAGGGACTAAAAACGAAATTTGAAATATTTAAAGGGACGAAAAAGTTCATTAACCCATATATATATATATATATATATATATATATATATATATATATATATATATATATATATATATATATATATATATATATATATATAGGGGACGACTCAAGTGAGAACATTTGTTTATTATGAGAAATGAGAACAATGAATCACGACCATTAAATTTGATTTTAATGGACTGGATTGGTTTCTCTTTATAAGATCCAGTCCATTAACTATTAAGGATCTTAGAAAGAGAAACCAATTCAGTCCATTAAAATCAAATTTAATGGTAGTGATTCATTGTTCTCATTTCTCATAATAACCAAGTGTTCTCACTTGAGTCGTCCCCTATATATATATATATATATATATATATATATATATATATATATATATATATATATATATATATATATATATATATATATATATATATATATATATATATATATATATATATATATATATATGTATATAATTATCTATAAAATAACTTAAACTCCTTAATTTTAAATTTTAAAGACATCAAAAAGACCAAAAATACAAATTTATTTTTCTAAACCTTCTATCATTTTCTAGTCCATCTGTTATTGTAAAAATTAAATTATTTTTGGATCCTTAATCACTTTTTTAGGTTATTTTTTATTTTATCTTAATAAATAAATTTTAAATTGATCTATTATTTTATTGTTTATTTTTGTTTTTAGTAATTTCTATTTTTATATTTATAGCTAATTGTTTGTTTTATATTATTAACATGTGACATGTGACCTATGAGTTTGTAGGTAGATTAATCATTGTTAAATTTAACAACATTGAGTTTTTCTTGTTAGATGTACTCAATTTATTTATAGGATTGAAACCTCATATAAATAATGCTTTTCTATTCAATAAATATTGCATCCATCATATAAAAACACATTTCGCTTAAAAAAATTATTTTAGTACAATGTTGCCATTGACCCAAAAACTCCTCTTGGTTAGTTTGTTGATGTTTCTATCTATCCCGCATGTTCTTGGAAAGAAGCATGTGAAGGTTTCTAACCTCTTAGAAGACAATTTAGATTTAACCATTCATTGTAAATCTAAAAATGATGATATTGGAGAAAATGTTCTTCATTATAGTGATAGTTATAATTTTGAATTTAGAGATAACATATGGGGGACAACACGGTTTTTCTGTTCTTTTAAGTGGAAGAATGGGTTTCAATGGTTTGATATTTATATAGCACAGAGGGATTCCGATGCATGTGATCAATGTACATGGTTCATAAGAAAATCAGGACCATGTCGGATTAGAACGGGTGATCGTCCTATTTGTTATACATGGAATTGATTAGTAATGTAATACATAATCTATCATAATAAATGTTGTATGTGGGTCTCTGAGAACCCAAAATTTATATATCTAAGAATTTAAATATATATATATATATATATATATATATATATATATATATACATATATAGATCAAATTTTAATTTTTTGTCTATGAACTAACGTAAAGTCTGCAATTTTTATTTTAAAAGTCATCATAACGACCATAAACACAAATAAATATTTCTCTAAAACTTCTCTCCTTTTCTAGTTCACGTTTTATTTTAAGAATCACTTCATTTTTGGATTCTTAGTCTTCCTCTACTTATGTTTTTTATGAGTTTAATCTTATACAAGGAAATGATGGTAGATCTTCAACCAAATATTATAAGACGACGGATATGGGCATTTGCATCTTCTCTCCAATAAATTGATACGAGTGAAGTGGCCATTCTCCCTTCCATACTATTGAATAAGCAGTTAGTCTCCTTTCCATGAACACGGACCTTATAGTGGTTTAGTGGATGCCCAAATAACTTATGGTATTTTAACCGGGCTGATCTCAAACCTAGGAAGATTTACTAATATCGGCTAACCTAGAACTAATGGAAGATTATCAAGACTAAATAGTCTTCAACCAATATAGAAACTGATCACCATATCCCCTACCAAAGCTTTTATCATGTTTAGCTTTAAACCACATATCTTATCCCTAAATGGATTGTATTCAACCAAGGTGTATAAACAACATTTCTTAGGTAAATTTTACAATTCTACCCTTCCTGAATTACATTGATATCCCCGCTCACAAAGAAATCTTTTCGCAAAGCATTTGGCTATAATATCTAGTGAGAAAAAGTTAAATAAAACTTTAGAGAGAGAGAGAGAGAGCGTATGTGAGAGGGAACTGTCAAAACATATTACTGGATGATTTGAAATGAGAAATGATGCCTCTACTTATAGGCAACATGAACGCCCAAAACCAAATTCTCATTTAATTATTTTGACGATTGTCTCTTCAATAAGCGCTTTGGCCATCGATTAGATAATAAGAAATACTCGTTGTTGGCCATTCAAAGAGGAAAGTAGATATTGCTAGTTGTTTCACATTATGGAGGCGCTGCCTAAATAGTTTTGGGATTTAGTTTGAATTGATATGATTAAT
This sequence comes from Vicia villosa, assembly GCF_029867415.1. Taxonomy (NCBI): domain Eukaryota; kingdom Viridiplantae; phylum Streptophyta; class Magnoliopsida; order Fabales; family Fabaceae; genus Vicia; species Vicia villosa. The sequence goes on from NW_026705690.1 coordinate 6,928, forward strand.
TACCATAATGGCCTAATCGATTAGATTAAACAAAATTTTCCCTATAGTTATTTCCACTGCTCCTAAATCAACTGGAACAACTTAGAGAAACTTTAAAAAAATCTCATGGTTAAATTATTTGAAAAAAGGGTTTATAGTATATGGTAATAAAGAGGGTACTCCAGACAAAGGTGGTAGGTTGCACTGTTAAAATAGCCTTAGTGTAAAGGTTTAGTAGGAAATTTGTGATTCTAGTCCATTTTATGTGAGAAGTGGTGGGCGGGGAAAGATGTGCGAGATAGCTATCCATGCTATGAAGAGTACATGGTATGTAAAGCGAGTGTGTGTTTGTGTGGGCCTATATATATATATATATATATATATATATTCACACATGTTATAATATTAATTAAAACTTGACCCCCTTTCTGTATAAATTCTAACCCCAAGAGTTAAATATAATTGAATAGGATTATATTAGAACGTGTTTAGCCGAATAGACTTGGGTTTAGCAGGACTCCACTGAGATAAAAATTTGTCACCTATTGTAGATGAATAGTTTTTATATTTAGTAGGTACCATGAAAAGGGAAAGGCAAGAAGGTTTAAGGAATTTTTAAGGTCTTGATGTAATGTTTATTTTTGTTGTGTTATTTTGATTTTAGTATTTGCATCCAACATATTATATATATATATATATATATATATATATATATATATATATATATATATATATATATATATAGGGTTTATGAACTTTTTGATCCCTCTAAATATTGCAGATTTCGTTTTTAGTCCCTCCAAAATATTCCTTTAAGAAATCGTCCCTTCAAAATTTCTCGTCTAAACTATTGGTCCATAACGTCAAATTTTCTTGAGATTAGCTACGACTTTAGCCACCGATTAGCTATGAAATTTGACGTTAGGGACCAATAGTTCTGAAGAAAAATTTTGAAGAGACGATTTCTTGAAGAAAAATTTTGGAGGGACTAAAAACGAAATTTGAAATATTTAAAGGGACGAAAAAGTTCATTAACCCATATATATATATATATATATATATATATATATATATATATATATTGAAGAGACGATTTCTTGAAGAAAAATTTTGGAGGGACTAAAAACGAAATTTGAAATATTTAAAGGGACGAAAAAGTTCATTAACCCATATATATATATATATATATATATATATATATATATATATATATATATATATATATATATATATATATATATATATATATATATATATATATATATAGGGGACGACTCAAGTGAGAACATTTGTTTATTATGAGAAATGAGAACAATGAATCACGACCATTAAATTTGATTTTAATGGACTGGATTGGTTTCTCTTTATAAGATCCAGTCCATTAACTATTAAGGATCTTAGAAAGAGAAACCAATTCAGTCCATTAAAATCAAATTTAATGGTAGTGATTCATTGTTCTCATTTCTCATAATAACCAAGTGTTCTCACTTGAGTCGTCCCCTATATATATATATATATATATATATATATATATATATATATATATATATATATATATATATATATATATATATATATATATATATATATATATATATATATATATGTATATAATTATCTATAAAATAACTTAAACTCCTTAATTTTAAATTTTAAAGACATCAAAAAGACCAAAAATACAAATTTATTTTTCTAAACCTTCTATCATTTTCTAGTCCATCTGTTATTGTAAAAATTAAATTATTTTTGGATCCTTAATCACTTTTTTAGGTTATTTTTTATTTTATCTTAATAAATAAATTTTAAATTGATCTATTATTTTATTGTTTATTTTTGTTTTTAGTAATTTCTATTTTTATATTTATAGCTAATTGTTTGTTTTATATTATTAACATGTGACATGTGACCTATGAGTTTGTAGGTGGATTAATCATTGTTAAATTTAACAACATTGAGTTTTTCTTGTTAGATGTACTCAATTTATTTATAGGATTGAAACCTCATAGAAATAATGCTTTTCTATTCAATAAATATTGCATCCATCATATAAAAACACATTTCGCTTAAAAAAATTATTTTAGTACAATGTTGCCATTGACCCAAAAACTCCTCTTGGTTAGTTTGTTGATGTTTCTATCTATCCCGCATGTTCTTGGAAAGAAGCATGTGAAGGTTTCTAACCTCTTAGAAGACAATTTAGATTTAACCATTCATTGTAAATCTAAAAATGATGATATTGGAGAAAATGTTCTTCATTATAGTGATAGTTATAATTTTGAATTTAGAGATAACATATGGGGGACAACACGGTTTTTCTGTTCTTTTAAGTGGAAGAATGGGTTTCAATGGTTTGATATTTATATAGCACAGAGGGATTCCGATGCATGTGATCAATGTACATGGTTCATAAGAAAATCAGGACCATGTCGGATTAGAACGGGTGATCGTCCTATTTGTTATACATGGAATTGATTAGTAATGTAATACATAATCTATCATAATAAATGTTGTATGTGGGTCTCTGAGAACCCAAAATTTATATATCTAAGAATTTAAATATATATATATATATATATATATATATATATATATACATATATAGATCAAATTTTAATTTTTTGTCTATGAACTAACGTAAAGTCTGCAATTTTTATTTTAAAAGTCATCATAACGACCATAAACACAAATAAATATTTCTCTAAAACTTCTCTCCTTTTCTAGTTCACGTTTTATTTTAAGAATCACTTCATTTTTGGATTCTTAGTCTTCCTCTACTTATGTTTTTTATGAGTTTAATCTTATACAAGGAAATGATGGTAGATCTTCAACCAAATATTATAAGACGACGGATATGGGCATTTGCATCTTCTCTCCAATAAATTGATACGAGTGAAGTGGCCATTCTCCCTTCCATACTATTGAATAAGCAGTTAGTCTCCTTTCCATGAACACGGACCTTATAGTGGTTTAGTGGATGCCCAAATAACTTATGGTATTTTAACCGGGCTGATCTCAAACCTAGGAAGATTTACTAATATCGGCTAACCTAGAACTAATGGAAGATTATCAAGACTAAATAGTCTTCAACCAATATAGAAACTGATCACCATATCCCCTACCAAAGCTTTTATCATGTTTAGCTTTAAACCACATATCTTATCCCTAAATGGATTGTATTCAACCAAGGTGTATAAACAACATTTCTTAGGTAAATTTTACAATTCTACCCTTCCTGAATTACATTGATATCCCCGCTCACAAAGAAATCTTTTCGCAAAGCATTTGGCTATAATATCTAGTGAGAAAAAGTTAAATAAAACTTTAGAGAGAGAGAGAGAGAGCGTATGTGAGAGGGAACTGTCAAAACATATTACTGGATGATTTGAAATGAGAAATGATGCCTCTACTTATAGGCAACATGAACGCCCAAAACCAAATTCTCATTTAATTATTTTGACGATTGTCTCTTCAATAAGCACTTTGGCCATCGATTAGATAATAAGAAATACTCGTTGTTGGCCATTCAAAGAGGAAAGTAGATATTGCTAGTTGTTTCACATTATGGAGGCGCTGCCTAAATAGTTTTGGGATTTAGTTTGAATTGATATGATTAATTACCATAATGGCCTAATCGATTAGATTAAACAAAATTTTCCCTATAGTTATTTCCACTGCTCCTAAATCAACTGGAACAACTTAGAGAAACTTTAAAAAAATCTCATGGTTAAATTATTTGAAAAAAGGGTTTATAGTATATGGTAATAAAGAGGGTACTCCAGACAAAGGTGGTAGGTTGCACAGTTAAAATAGCCTTAGTGTAAAGGTTTAGTAGGAAATTTGTGATTCTAGTCCATTTTATGTGAGAAGTGGTGGGAGGGGAAAGATGTGCGAGATAGCTATCCATGCTATGAAGAGTACATGGTATGTAAAGCGAGTGTGTGTTTGTGTGGGCCTATATATATATATATATATATATATATATATATATATATATATATATATATATATATATATATATATATATATATATATATATATATATATATATATATATATTCACACATGTTATAATATTAATTAAAACTTGACCCCCTTTCTGTATAAATTCTAACCCCAAGAGTTAAATATAATTGAATAGGATTATATTAGAACGTGTTTAGCCGAATAGACTTGGGTTTAGCAGGACTCCACTGAGATAAAAATTTGTCACCTATTGTAGATGAATATTTTTTATATTTAGTAGGTACCATGAAAAGGGAAAGGCAAGAAGGTTTAAGGAATTTTTAAGGTCTTGATGTAATGTTTATTTTTGTTGTGTTATTTTGATTTTAGTATTTGCATCCAACATATTATATATATATATATATATATATATATATATATATATATATATATATATATATATATATATATATATATATATATATATATATATATATATATATATATAGGGTTTATGAACTTTTTGATCCTCTAAATATTGCAGATTTCGTTTTTAGTCCCTCCAAAATATTCCTTTAAGAAATCGTCCCTTCAAAATTTCTCGTCTAAACTATTGGTCCATAACGTCAAATTTTCTAGAGATTAGCTACGACTTTAGCCACCGATTAGCTATGAAATTTGACGTTAGGGACCAATAGTTCTGAAGAAAAATTTTGAAGAGACGATTTCTTGAAGAAAAATTTTGGAGGGACTAAAAACGAAATTTGAAATATTTAAAGGGACGAAAAAGTTCATTGACCCATATATATATATATATATATATATATATATATATATATATATATATATATATATATATATATATATATATATATATATATATATATATATATATATATATATAAAATAACTTAAAGTCCTTAATTTTAAATTTTAAAGACATCAAAAAGACCAAAAATACAAATTTATTTTCTAAACCTTCTCTCATTTTCTAGTCCATCTGTTATTGTAAAAATTAAATTATTTTTGGATCCTTAATCACTTTTTTAGGTGTTTTTTATTTTATCTTAATAAATAAATTTTAAATAGATCTATTATTTTATTGTGTATTTTTGTTTTTGGTAATTTCTATTTTTATATTTATAGCTAATTGTTTGTTTTATATTATTAACATGTGACATGTGACCTATGAGTTTGTAGGTAGATTAATGATTGTTAAATTTAACAACATTGAGTTTTTCTTGTTAGATGTACTCAATTTGTTTATAGGATTGAAACCTCATATAAATAATGCTTTTCTATTGAATAAATATTGCATCCATCATATAAAAACACGTTTCGCTTAAAAAAATTATTTTAGTACAATGTTGCCATTGACCCAAAAATTCATCTTGGTTAGTTTGTTAATGTTTCTATCTATCCCGCATGTTCTTGGAAAGAAGCATGTGAAGGTTTCTTATTGGAATATTAAGCTAAATATAATCTCTAATTAGATTTAGTTTAATATTACTTCAATGTACAAGTGGCAGCTTGTAATAGGTTTGCTTTGGTTTCATTCTATTGGTTCATATAGGATTTCCCTCCTTTGGGAACCATTCAAATTGTATATAACCTATCCACTACAACTGTGATAGTAGTGAAGCATAATATGAAATTCCCCTTTCTTCTTCAATCTTTCTTCTTGTTTTCTCTGTAATATGCTTCAGCTCAATACTCATAATATGGTATCAATCGCCATTTCGATCCTCTTTCCGCTGCTACACCATTGTTGAACATTCATATCCTTCATGGCTCCTCCTCGAAATCCTCCTACCGACCCTGCCATGGATCCTACCTCTCCGTATTATGTTCATCCCAGTGATGGCCCTGGTTCTGTTACAGTTCTTCCCAAATTAACCGGTTCGAATTATCACTCTTGGGCTCGATCCATGAAGCGTGCTCTTGGTAGAAAAATGAAGATTGATTTCATCGATGGATCGCTCCCAGTCCCTGCAGATCCCTTCGATCCGTCCGTGCGTGCGTGGAATCGGTGCAATATGCTTGTTCATTCTTGGATCATGAACTCAGTTTCGGATTCAATTGCTCAATCAATCGTGTTCATGGAGAATGCCTTGGATGTTTGGAATGACCTGAAAGAACGATTCTCCCAAGGTGATCTCATCAGAATCTCTGAACTACAACAAGAAATCTACAATCTCAAGCAAGAATCAAAATCGGTAACTGAATTCTTTTCTGATCTTAAAATCTTGTGGGAAGAACTGGATCTTTATCTGCCTTTACCTATGTGTACATGTCGCATCAAATGCACTTGCGCTGCAATGCGCAGTGCAAGATCTAATCATCAAATCTTGCAGATTATTCGTTTTTTAACTGGATTAAATGATCAATTTGTTGTGGTTAAATCACAAATCTTGTTAATGGATCCCTTGCCACAAATGAACAAGATCTTCTCTATGGTTATTTAACATGAACGCCAAGTTTACATTCCAATAGCTACAGATGAATCCCAAACCTTGATCAATGCTACTGATTCCAAGAAATTTGGGGGAAAACAAGCTAATTTCAAACATGGCGGAAATCGTGTATGTACATTTTGTGGGAAAACAAATCACACAGTAGAGAATTGTTTCAAGAAGCATGGAGTTCCACCTCACATGCAGAATCGTTTCCAATCCACAGCCAACAACACCACTTCAGATGCAACTGATGATGGATCTGGAACCACTAGTGCTGACACACGAAATGATAATGCTCCTATGACTCAAGGTCAATTCAATGTCCTAATGGAGATGCTTCAGAAATCAAGCCTTGGAGGGTCAAGACATGCTTCTTCCAATCAAGTAACTGTTGGTCATTCATCAGCAGGTACAACATCTCATACATTGCATCATCACATTAGTTCTTGGATAATCGACTCAGGAGCTACTGATCACATATGTAGCTCCATTCACTATTTCCATTCATATAAGAAAATTGTTCCCATTAGTGTAAAATTGCCAAATGGAAACTGCATACTTGCTAAGTATTCTGGTACAGTTCATTTTTCTTCTACTCTTATTGTATATAATGTCTTGTTGATACCTGAATTTTGTTTAAACCTTATTTCTGCCTCAAAATTATGTATGTCCTCTAATTGCAAAATGACCTTCTTTGATTCCAAATGCATTATACAGGACAAAACAACCATGAGGATGATTGGTTCTGCTGAGCAAAAGAATGGACTATACTACTTAATCATAAAGGATAGTGAGTCACAAAACACAACACCACTCCCACACACACAAAATTACCTTACCTCTACTCATAGCTTAGCTGCAAATGTTTCCCTGCCTGATAAAGCCTTGTGGCATTTTAGATTGGGACATCTATCCCAAAATCGTTTGATGTACTTACATTCTCAATTTCCATTCATTACTTTCAAAAATAAAGATGTGTGTGATGTTTGTTGTTATGCTAAACATAGAAAACTGCCCTATATTGCTAGTAAAAGTAGAGCTGCTCACCCTTATGAGTTAATTCACCTTGACATATGGGGTCCTCTTGCTGTCAAGTCCATACATGGTCATGCATATTTTCTAACAGCTGTAGATGATTGCAGTAGGTTTACATGGATAACACTCATGAAATCCAAAGCTGAAACTAGACAACATGTTATAAATTTTGTTAAACTCATAGAAAATCAAAAGGGCACTATTGTCAAGACTATTCGATCTGATAATGGTCTTGAGTTTAGTATGCCTGAGTTTTATGCTTCAAAAGGGATCATACATCAAACAAGTTGTGTTGAATCTCCACAACAAAATGGTAGAGTGGAGAGGAAACATCAACACTTGTTAAATGTAGGAAGAGCCCTTCTTTTTCAATCTAAACTCCCTAAGAAATTTTGGTCATATGCTATCTTACATGCTACTTTCATCATCAATAAATTACCTACACAAGTTTTAAATAATCTGTCTCCTCATCACATCCTTTTCAATGAATCTCCTGACATGCATAGCCTCAAGGTTTTTGGTTCTTTGGTATATGCATCCACTCTACACATGCACAGAACCAAGCTTGAGCCAAGAGGTAGAAAATGTGTTTTTTTTGGGTTACAAAATGGGGATGAAGTGTGTGGTCCTATATGATATTAACAGTCATGAAATTTTTATCTCTAGAAATGTCATTCACCATGAGCATATTTTTCCATATACCAATAACAATTCTGCTACATGGGAATATCACTCCCATAATGATCTTACTACCATAATCCCTCCAAATTTATCCAATTCTCCCAACTGTGACCAAACACCTATACCTACACTACCAGAAAATCATACCAATCCTACCATTCCTTCCCCTGAAAATTCTCCCAACTGTGACCAGGCACCCATACCTACACTGCCAGAAAATCATACCAATCCTACCAATCTTTCCCCTGAACATGAACATATTTCCATTAGTTCACAAAGCACACCTAATGCTGATTCAAGTCAACATAACCACAGTTTTGCACAGCCTGATGCTATTCATGAAGACACTCTCAATCCTCATGAATCACACGAATTAATAAGCTCCCATACTGATCACATCCCTCAAACAAACAGACCTACCAGAACCAAAACTATGCCTCACTATCTCTCAGATTATGTGTGCAGTGCTTCTGATGCTTCAGCAGACAAGACATCCTCAGGTAACACTAAGGTTCTCTATCCTATTTCACATTATGATTCCCTAACTCCCTTGTCTGCATCTCATCGTGTCTTTACTTCTAATATCACCCTCATTCATGAACCAAGAACCTACAAAGAAGCATGCTTATCTGATCATTGGGTCAAGGCTATGAATTCTGAGCTAGAAGCATTAGACAAGAATGGAACTTGGACCATAGTAGACTTACCATCTAATGTTAAGCCTATTGGTAGCAAATGGGTGTTCAAAGTTAAACACCGAGCTGATGGCACCATCGAGAGATATAAAGCAAGGTTGGTTGCTAAGGGATACAATCAAATTGAAGGGCTGGATTTCTTTGATACTTTTTCCCCAGTGGCTAAACTTACCACAGTCCGGACTTTACTTGCCACTGCTGCCATCAACAACTGGTTTCTGCATCAGTTAGACGTGAATAACGCATTCCTTCATGGAGAACTACAAGAAGATGTGTACATGTCTATACCTGAAGGAGTTAAGCATTGTCAACCTCATCAAGTATGTAAACTGCAGAAAAGCCTCTATGGTTTGAAGCAAGCTAGTCGCAAATGGTATGAGAAGTTAACATCATTGCTCTTACAACAAGGTTACACTCAATCCACCTCTGACTATTCCTTATTCACTTTGACAACTAACAATGATTTTACAGCTCTCCTTGTTTATGTGGATGACATAATCCTGGCTGGCACCTCCATGTCCAAATTCACCCGAATCAAACAGTCATTAGATGTGAATTTTAGCATCAAAGATCTTGGTATGCTGAAATACTTTCTTGGACTGGAGGTTGCTCACTCCAAAGAAGGAATCTCATTATCACAACGCAAGTATTGCCTCGATTTGTTACAAGAATCTGGCCTCCTTGGATCAAAACCGGCTCCCACTCCTCTTGATCCTTCAGTCAAGCTTCATGCTGATAATGGAAAGCCATATGAAGACATTAGAGCTTATAGAAGACTCATAGGTCGTCTACTGATCGGAAAATAGCAAGTGTACTATTTTTACCGATGTAGTAATAATAGGATTTATCCCAAATATCGATCTCGTGGACTGCGTAGGAAATATAAGTTATTTTAATGATTCAATTGAACAAAAGATCATGGGGGTTTTGTTGTTTGACTAGAAATAATGATAAATGACAACAAATCAATAAGAGACGTAAATGTGACTTTAAAACAATATGAGAGAATATGCTAGGGTGAGTGTATGAATTGCCTTGCAATGACCCTTAATCCTTAGTTATAAAATATCAATGTACATGAACTATTACCGAATCTCAAGAGTTATCTTCCCTAATTCCTCAGAGGAAAACCTTTTGATACTTTCTTGTATCCTAATTCCTTAGCAATTCAAGAAGTAATCAAGCGCAATATAATTTATCAAGATTATTATGGTTACTACGAAGCATCCTCATTCCTAAGCAATAGCAATTGTAATATAATTTTGCAAACAGCGATAAGGTGGTTTGTCCGACCTAAACCTTAACCGTAAATCAAAAATCTATTTGTCAGATAGATAGAGCAATAAGCACTTTGCACAATCAAATAATTTCACACACATAAATATTCTCTAACATAAAGGAAATTAGGTTCAATGACAATAGCAATTCAGGGACACCCCCCTAGCATTGGGGGGTTTAGCCGCTCATAATATTCAAAGAAAATACAATAGGAAGATTAGGCATTACAAGAAAATAGGATTGCTTTGATCTTCAATCGCAATTGCTCTTGAAGATCTCTGTTCTCCAAAACCCTTGAGAGCTCTCCTCTTTCTTCTGCAATTCTTTCGTCCGTCCAAAAAAAGTCCCCTTCTCTTTGCCCTAAGGTTGTTCTTATAACTCGCTTCCATTCAGGTTGAAACTGAAGTACCAAAAATACCCTTACTGGTCCCCTTCAGGTGAGAAAAATAATGAAAATAAAATCAGCACGCTTCAACAACACGGGCCGTGTTGCTGCACACGGGCGCTCGTGTCGTTTCTCTGCTCCTGGGCCAAAAACACACGTTCCCTGCATCTTTTCACACGGACCGTGTGCCTGCACACGGGTGCCCGTGTGAAACCTCTGTCTTTGCATCAAACTTGCTTTTCTAGCCACTTTTTGACACGGACCGTGTGCATGCACACGGGTGCCCGTGTGGCCCTCAGCTTTGGCTTTTTCGGCTTCTTTTTCCATTCGTGCGCGCCATAAGTCTCTATCTCTCCCGTGCATCAACCTGGCCAAAAACAATCTAACAACCAGCACATAAAACGACACTTTTATAATACTCAAAACACATAAAAATGCAACAAAGCCATACGACCGAAAAATAAGAAACTTACTTTAAAAACATATGCCAATGCCACTTAGTATTACCAAGATTACGAATTTCGGTCGGAAAAAGGTGCGGAAACTTACTAGAAATGGTGACCGATCACAACCCCACACTTATCTCATTGCTTGTCCTCAAGTGATGTATCGAGGCAAAACAGAGGTCGCCTGACGAGATTCTTTTCTCCACAACACAATCAGGTTTTTCGCAAGATTCCTTCACTTAGCAATCGAGTTTCTGGTTTCCTTCTTCAAACTATCAACTGCATTATCACTTTCGAGCACGTTTTCACCTGCAAGCTTTTCACACTCTCACAAAATCTCTCCGGGTTAAAGTGTCTACACTCATAGTACCAAGGCATGCATATTACTTTTAACTTTGAATATATTCTCTAATCACTACACACACAGATTACACACACTTCATGAGGTCTTAGGGTTGTAACGTGGCTTAGGTTTGGTGGGGTAACAAGGAATGGGATAACAAATGGTTTTGGTGCTCGGCATTTATGTTGGGTTCACATTTCTACTCTTAGTGGTTTGAATTGTAAGAATGGGGTTAAGACCTTCGACATCTTGTTTTTAGCTTTTTAGAGTCATTCACATGGTCTTTCATAAACGTGGGCAAGGGTTAAGGATTTTTTCTTCCTTTTGTTTTTCAAACTTTCTCTTTGGATTTTCACAAGTTCAACATTCAACTTTTTTTTTTCTTTCTATTTTTTTCTTGCCCTTTTCTCAATGGTTTACAACCCCACACTTAGATTCTTTCGTGTCTTTCAAGAGAATAACATTAATGCCGAGCGATAACATGAATAGTAAATATGTGGGTGGTAACGAGAATAACAACAATGAACAAAACAAACATTACGGCTCAAAGGGGGTTGACGATGGATATCATGCATACAGGATGGCTAGAAAGGCTCGGGGTTACGAAAAAACTTGCCTCAGTGTGCGCTCTCGTAGTGTGCTTGTGTTATGAGAACATACACAAAATCAAAGTGAATAGTGCCATACCTGACTGGACTCTCATGTGGAGTTATGAATTTGGCTCTGAAATCTCACCGGGTCGGTTAAGCTTGCATGCTTCGAGGTGCTATTGGTGTCCTGCAGTTTCCTTTCATCTAAAGTACACCATACTCCTCTCTTGGTTCAGTGTTGACTTTTGCGTCCTACCTTCTTCTCTTTGATTGTGTCAACTTCCGTGGTGCCTGTAGAGATCAAGTGTGAGATGTGTTGTTCAACCACTATCTATTCATTTGCCCCCTTCCGACTTGTATCCAACCTGGTAACACCATGGCAGCACTACAAACTTGAAATAAACACAATAACAGAAAGACAAAAGACAATGGTTCAAATTAAACAAACTAAACTATGAATTCAAAACGGAAAGCAAAGCAATAAAGCAAATAAAATAAGAACCTCCCCACACTTGAACTAAACATTGTCCTCAATGTTTTAGAACCAGCCTTGGAGAGGTTGCTTACAGAGGTATTGCATTCCAATGATCACTTCCTAGCTTCCACTAGAGATGCTCCCTTTTATTTCCTGAAAATAAAACAAACAAACAGAAAAATTAATTATTAAAACCGTGGGTTGCCTCCCACGAAGCGCTTCGTTTAACGTCGCATGGCTCGACGGTCCATCACCCTTTATTATGGAGGGTATTTCCTTTTCCAAACCTTGTTGCTTGCCACTTCCGCAACCGCGAACTCATGAAGATGAAAAGCCTGGATAACTTTTCTCTTCAATTTGCTTCCCACATTTTTCTCTACTTATTCAGCTTTCTTAGGACTTTTGACAGCTACATAAGTTGGTTCCATCATAGAGGCTATGCTAGAAACTTTTTCTTGGAGATTTTTAAGATTTTTGTCTTCTTGTTTACCTTCCGTCATACCAGTTGAGGTTTTCTCATTCACATCTGACCTATGTTTCCTGACTCCTAACATCTTCAAGGTTACTTCTTCATCAAATGATTTCAGCGTTAGCGTCCCTTTTTCAATGTCAAAATTACAGCGGCCTGTTGACAAAAAGGGTCTCCCAAGAAGGATAGGAGTTTCTTCATCTTCCGGAATGTCCATGATGTGGAAGTCAACAGGGAAAACAAACTTATCAACTTCCACTAGTACATCTTCAGCTACCCCATAGGATTTCTTAACGGTGTGATCGGCGAACCTTAACTGTGTCTTACTTTCACTAATCTTTTCTAATTCAAGCTTTTTGAAAATGGATAAAGGCATTAAACTCACACTAGAACAAGAATCGAGGAGTACCTTTTTAAATGCTATATTCTTGATAGTGCATGGTATCGCCACCGCCCCAGGGTCTTTCCTCTTAATTGGGATCTTTCTTGCTGAAGAGACTATACCACACTTCTCGATTACAATTTTTGGTTTTCCTCCTAGTGATCTCTTTTTCGCCAACACCTCCTTCATAAATTTCTTATACAAAGGCATGTGTTCAAGTGCTTCAAAAAAAGGTAGATTCACCTCTAACCTTTTGAACAATTTAGTGAACTTCTTAAAGTCTTTCTCTTTTGAATTCTTCTTTGTTACTCTTGAAGGGAAGGGTAGTTTAATTACCGGTTCAGCATCTTTTTTAATTTTTTCTTCAGCTGGTTTAACCGGTGATATCACCACTTCTGGCTCTCTTGGGTTCTCTCTTATTTCCAAATCTACCTCTATCACCATAGGGTCATCTATCTCTTCTTTTTCTTTTTCCGATCCTAACACCTTTTTACTCCTTGTTGTAACAGCATTGATCTTCTCTAGATTTTTCTGATCTTTCACAGTTTCGTTCGGAAAGTTTCCTTGTGCCTGTAGACTGAGATGTTGTGCTATTTGACCCATTTGAACTTCAAGATTTTTAATTGAAGCCGTGGTGTTCCTGAGGTTAGCTCTTGTCTCTTCTTGAAACTGAGAGTTTTGGGTTGCCACTTTTTCAAGAGCGATCTCCCAATCTTCTTTCTTTGGTACCTGTTGTTGAAATTGTTGAGGATGATGTTGGAATTGTTGTTGATATGGAGGTTGTTGTGGAGGTATGTATTGATGTGGCTGAGCTTGAGATTGATATTGGTTGGGTCCCTGCTTTTGAATATTCCCTTGTTGGTCTTTCCATGCGAAATTAGGATGATTTTTCCATCCTGGATTATATGTGTTGGCGTATGGATTATTCTGCCTCAACATATGAATCTGTTCCACTTGTTCTTGCGTTGCCACACAATGCATAGCAAAATGCGGTCCACTACATATTTCACATACAACTGAGGCGACTGGCTCAACTTGTGCTACTTTCTGTTCACCAATATTCATCTTCTTCAATCTTCTTTCTACTTCAACCGCAATTTGTTCTTCCATTTTAACCACCTGATCGACAAGCTTCAAATCAATTTTGCCTTCCGGTTGGCTCATTGCACGGTCATATAACTCAATGTGCTCGTTAGCGGCAATAGCTTCTATGATTCTCTTGATACCAGTGGCTGTTGAAAAATTAGTTGAGCCACTGGCTGCAGTGTCTATCAGCTGTTTTGTCTTGACTCGTAGACCATTAACAAAAGTCTGCATTTGCTCTGTTGGGTCCATGTTATGAGTAGGACAAGCAACCAAACACCTCTTGAACCTTTTATATGCATCTCCCAGCGATTCCCCTTCTTTCTGCTTAAAATTCACGATTTCATATCTTTTTCGAATGAAGACTGAAGCAGGGAAATACTCATTCAAGAAGGCGGTTTCCATCTGTTGCCATGTGGTGATGCTTCCAGCTGGAAGTGAGTAAAACCATTCTTCTGCATCTTCGGATAAAGTAAATGGGAACATCACGAGTCTCTTGGCTTCTTCAGAATGGCCTTCAATCTTCAATGATGTTGTTGTGGTGAGGAATCTTTGTAGATGCTTATTTGCATCTTCATTGATTCTTCCCGCAAACGGTTTGCTCTCCAACTGTCGGATAGTTGAAGGATGGAGTTGGAAGTGTGCCACATTGACCGGTTGGTTTACGATGGTGATTCTTCCAAGCGGGGCATTAGCCCTTCCATAGTCTCCTAAAAGTCTCTCTGGAGGAGGTGGATCCGCTGCCATAGGTTCTGATTCAGACTCTGAATGCTCAGACGGAATAGATAGTCCTTCTTCGTCTTCCGATTCTGAAACTATAGGTGATCCCTCTTTCGATGCCAGTCTTTTCCGCTTAACTTCTCGTAGTCGTGCTCGCAATGTTTTTTCTGGTTCTGCGTCAAAAAGAAGTTCAGCTGAGGCCTTACCTCGCATACAAGATTAGACAATGCTTAATTGGAAGCACAAATAATAACAAAAATAAAATCAAAATAAAAATTGCAGAAAAATAGAATTTTAGTTGCAGAGCAACAAAATTTCAATTGACTTATTAATAATAGGATTTATCCCAAATATCGATCTCGTGGACTGCGTAGGAAATATAAGTTATTTTAATGATTCAATTGAACAAAAGATCATGGGGGTTTTGTTGTTTGACTAGAAATAATGATAAATGACAACAAATCAATAAGAGACGTAAATGTGACTTTAAAACAATATGAGAGAATATGCTAGGGTGAGTGTATGAATTGCCTTGCAATGACCCTTAATCCTTAGTTATAAAATATCAATGTACATGAACTATTACCGAATCTCAAGAGTTATCTTCCCTAATTCCTCAGAGGAAGACCTTTTGATACTTTCTTGTATCCTAATTCCTTAGCAATTCAAGAAGTAATCAAGCGCAATATAATTTATCAAGATTATTATGGTTACTACGAAGCATCCTCATTCCTAAGCAATAGCAATCGTAATATAATTTTGCAAACAGCGATAAGGTGGTTTGTCCGACCTAAACCTTAACCGTAAATCAAAAATCTATTTGTCAGATAGATAGAGCAATAAGCACTTTGCACAATCAAATAATTTCACACACATAAATATTCTCTAACATAAAGGAAATTAGGTTCAATGACAATAGCAATTCAGGGACACCCCCCTAGCATTGGGGGGTTTAGCCGCTCATAATATTCAAAGAAAATACAATAGGAAGATTAGACATTACAAGAAAATAGGATTGCTTTGATCTTCAATCGCAATTGCTCTTGAAGATCTCTGTTCTCCAAAACCCTTGAGAGCTCTCCTCTTTCTTCTGCAATTCTTTCGTCCGTCCAAAAAAAGTTCCCTTCTCTTTGCCCTAAGGTTGTTCTTATAACTCGCTTCCATTCAGGTTGAAACTGAAGTACCAAAAATACCCTTACTGGTCCCCTTCAGGTGAGAAAAATAATGAAAATAAAATCAGCACGCTTCAACAACACGGGCCGTGTTGCTGCACACGGGCGCTCGTGTCGTTTCTCTGCTCCTGGGCCAAAAACACACGTTCCCTGCATCTTTTCACACGGACCGTGTGCCTGCACACGGGTGCCCGTGTGAAACCTCTGTCTTTGCATCAAACTTGCTTTTCTAGCCACTTTTTGACACGGACCGTGTGCATGCACACGGGTGCCCGTGTGGCCCTCAGCTTTGGCTTTTTCGGCTTCTTTTTCCATTCGTGCGCGCCATAAGTCTCTATCTCTCCCGTGCATCAACCTGGCCAAAAACAAACTAACAACCAGCGCATAAAACGACACTTTTATAATACTCAAAACACATAAAAATGCAACAAAGCCATACGACCGAAAAATAAGAAACTTACTTTAAAAACATATGCCAATGCCACTTAGTATTACCAAGATTACGAATTTCGGTCGGAAAAAGGTGCGGAAACTTACTAGAAATGGTGACCGATCACAACCCCACACTTATCTCATTGCTTGTCCTCAAGTGATGTATCGAGGCAAAACAGAGGTCGCCTGACGAGATTCTTTTCTCCACAACACAATCAGGTTTTTCGCAAGATTCCTTCACTTAGCAATCGAGTTTCTGGTTTCCTTCTTCAAACTATCAACTGCATTATCACTTTCGAGCACGTTTTCACCTGCAAGCTTTTCACACTCTCACAAAATCTCTCCGGGTTAAAGTGTCTACACTCATAGTACCAAGGCATGCATATTACTTTTAACTTTGAATATATTCTCTAATCACTACACACACAGATTACACACACTTCATGAGGTCTTAGGGTTGTAACGTGGCTTAGGTTTGGTGGGGTAACAAGGAATGGGATAACAAATGGTTTTGGTGCTCGGCATTTATGTTGGGTTCACATTTCTACTCTTAGTGGTTTGAATTGTAAGAATGGGGTTAAGACCTTCGACATCTTGTTTTTAGCTTTTTAGAGTCATTCACATGGTCTTTCATAAACGTGGGCAAGGGTTAAGGATTTTTTCTTCCTTTTGTTTTTCAAACTTTCTCTTTGGATTTTCACAAGTTCAACATTCAACTTTTTTTTTCTTTCTATTTTTTTCTTGCCCTTTTCTCAATGGTTTACAACCCCACACTTAGATTCTTTCGTGTCTTTCAAGAGAATAACATTAATGCCGAGCGATAACATGAATAGTAAATATGTGGGTGGTAACGAGAATAACAACAATGAACAAAACAAACATTACGGCTCAAAGGGGGTTGACGATGGATATCATGCATACAGGATGGCTAGAAAGGCTCGGGGTTACGAAAAAACTTGCCTCAGTGTGCGCTCTCGTAGTGTGCTTGTGTTATGAGAACATACACAAAATCAAAGTGAATAGTGCCATACCTGACTGGACTCTCATGTGGAGTTATGAATTTGGCTCTGAAATCTCACCGGGTCGGTTAAGCTTGCATGCTTCGAGGTGCTATTGGTGTCCTGCAGTTTCCTTTCATCTAAAGTACACCATACTCCTCTCTTGGTTCAGTGTTGACTTTTGCGTCCTACCTTCTTCTCTTTGATTGTGTCAACTTCCGTGGTGCCTGTAGAGATCAAGTGTGAGATGTGTTGTTCAACCACTATCTATTCATTTGCCCCCTTCCGACTTGTATCCAACCTGGTAACACCATGGCAGCACTACAAACTTGAAATAAACACAATAACAGAAAGACAAAAGACAATGGTTCAAATTAAACAAACTAAACTATGAATTCAAAACGGAAAGCAAAGCAATAAAGCAAATAAAATAAGAACCTCCCCACACTTGAACTAAACATTGTCCTCAATGTTTTAGAACCAGCCTTGGAGAGGTTGCTTACAGAGGTATTGCATTCCAATGATCACTTCCTAGCTTCCACTAGAGATGCTCCCTTTTATTTCCTGAAAATAAAACAAACAAACAGAAAAATTAATTATTAAAACCGTGGGTTGCCTCCCACGAAGCGCTTCGTTTAACGTCGCATGGCTCGACGGTCCATTACCCTTTATTATGGAGGGTATTTCCTTTTCCAAACCTTGTTGCTTGCCACTTCCGCAACTGCGAACTCATGAAGATGAAAAGCCTGGATAACTTTTCTCTTCAATTTGCTTCCCACATTTTTCTCTACTTATTCAGCTTTCTTAGGACTTTTGACAGCTACATAAGTTGGTTCCATCATAGAGGCTATGCTAGAAACTTTTTCTTGGAGATTTTTAAGATTTTTGTCTTCTTGTTCACCTTCCGTCATACCAGTTGAGGTTTTCTCATTCACATCTGACCTATGTTTCCTGACTCCTAACATCTTCAAGGTTACTTCTTCATCAAATGATTTCAGCGTTAGCGTCCCTTTTTCAATGTCAAAATTACAGCGGCCTGTTGACAAAAAGGGTCTCCCAAGAAGGATAGGAGTTTCTTCATCTTCCGGAATGTCCATGATGTGGAAGTCAACAGGGAAAACAAACTTATCAACTTCCACTAGTACATCTTCAGCTACCCCATAGGATTTCTTAACGGTGTGATCGGCGAACCTTAACTGTGTCTTACTTTCACTAATCTTTTCTAATTCAAGCTTTTTGAAAATGGATAAAGGCATTAAACTCACACTAGAACCAGAATCGAGGAGTACCTTTTTAAATGCTATATTCTTGATAGTGCATGGTATCGCCACCGCCCCAGGGTCTTTCCTCTTAATTGGGATCTTTCTTGCTGAAGAGACTATACCACACTTCTCGATTACAATTTTTGGTTTTCCTCCTAGTGATCTCTTTTTCGCCAACACCTCCTTCATAAATTTCTTATACAAAGGCATGTGTTCAAGTGCTTCAAAAAAAGGTAGATTCACCTCTAACCTTTTGAACAATTTAGTGAACTTATTAAAGTCTTTCTCTTTTGAATTCTTCTTTGTTACTCTTGAAGGGAAGGGTAGTTTAATTACTGGTTCAGCATCTTTTTTAATTTTTTCTTCAGCTGGTTTAACCGGTGATATCACCACTTCTGGCTCTCTTGGGTTCTCTCTTATTTCCAAATCTACCTCTATCACCATAGGGTCATCTATCTCTTCTTTTTCTTTTTCCGATCCTAACACCTTTTTACTCCTTGTTGTAACAGCATTGATCTTCTCTAGATTTTTCTGATCTTTCACAGTTTCGTTCGGAAAGTTTCCTTGTGCCTGTAGACTGAGATGTTGTGCTATTTGACCCATTTGAACTTCAAGATTTTTAATTGAAGCCGTGGTGTTCCTGAGTTTAGCTCTTGTCTCTTCTTGAAACTGAGAGTTTTGGGTTGCCACTTTTTCAAGAGCGATCTCCCAATCTTCTTTCTTTGGTACCTGTTGTTGAAATTGTTGAGGATGATGTTGGAATTGTTGTTGATATGGAGGTTGTTGTGGAGGTATGTATTGATGTGGCTGAGCTTGAGATTGATATTGGTTGGGTCCCTGCTTTTGAATATTCCCTTGTTGGTCTTTCCATGCGAAATTAGGATGATTTTTCCATCCTGGATTATATGTGTTGGCGTATGGATTATTCTGCCTCAACATATGAATCTGTTCCACTTGTTCTTGCGTTGCCACACAATGCATAGCAAAATGCGGTCCACTACATATTTCACATACAACTGAGGCGACTGGCTCAACTTGTGCTACTTTCTGTTCACCAATATTCATCTTCTTCAATCTTCTTTCTACTTCAACCGCAATTTGTTCTTCCATTTTAACCACCTGATCGACAAGCTTCAAATCAATTTTGCCTTCCGGTTGGCTCATTGCACGGTCATATAACTCAATGTGCTCGTTAGCGGCAATAGCTTCTATGATTCTCTTGATACCAGTGGCTGTTGAAAAATTAGTTGAGCCACTGGCTGCAGTGTCTATCAGCTGTTTTGTCTTGACTCGTAGACCATTAACAAAAGTCTGCATTTGCTCTGTTGGGTCCATGTTATGAGTAGGACAAGCAACCAAACACCTCTTGAACCTTTTATATGCATCTCCCAGCGATTCCCCTTCTTTCTGCTTAAAATTCACGATTTCATATCTTTTTCGAATGAAGACTGAAGCAGGGAAATACTCATTCAAGAAGGCGGTTTCCATCTGTTGCCATGTGGTGATGCTTCCAGCTGGAAGTGAGTAAAACCATTCTTCTGCATCTTCGGATAAAGTAAATGGGAACATCACGAGTCTCTTGGCTTCTTCAGAATGGCCTTCAATCTTCAATGATGTTGTTGTGGTGAGGAATCTTTGTAGATGCTTATTTGCATCTTCATTGATTCTTCCCGCAAACGGTTTGCTCTCCAACTGTCGGATAGTTGAAGGATGGAGTTGGAAGTGTGCCACATTGACCGGTTGGTTTACGATGGTCATTCTTCCAAGCGGGGCATTAGCCCTTCCATAGTCTCCTAAAAGTCTCTCTGGAGGAGGTGGATCCGCTGCCATAGGTTCTGATTCAGACTCTGAATGCTCAGACGGAATAGATAGTCCTTCTTCGTCTTCCGATTCTGAAACTATAGGTGATCCCTCTTTCGATGCCAGTCTTTTCCGCTTAACTTCTCGTAGTCGTGCTCGCAATGTTCTTTCTGGTTCTGCGTCAAAAAGAAGTTCAGCTGAGGCCTTACCTCGCATACAAGATTAGACAATGCTTAATTGGAAGCACAAATAATAACAAAAATAAAATCAAAATAAAAATTGCAGAAAAATAGAATTTTAGTTGCAGAGCAACAAAATTTCAATTGACTTATTAATAATAGGATTTATCCCAAATATCGATCTCGTGGACTGCGTAGGAAATATAAGTTATTTTAATGATTCAATTGAACAAAAGATCATGGGGGTTTTGTTGTTTGACTAGAAATAATGATAAATGACAACAAATCAATAAGAGACGTAAATGTGACTTTAAAACAATATGAGAGAATATGCTAGGGTGAGTGTATGAATTGCCTTGCAATGACCCTTAATCCTTAGTTATAAAATATCAATGTACATGAACTATTACCGAATCTCAAGAGTTATCTTCCCTAATTCCTCAGAGGAAAACCTTTTGATACTTTCTTGTATCCTAATTCCTTAGCAATTCAAGAAGTAATCAAGGGCAATATAATTTATCAAGATTATTATGGTTACTACGAAGCATCCTCATTCCTAAGCAATAGCAATCGTAATATAATTTTGCAAACAGCGATAAGGTGGTTTGTCCGACCTAAACCTTAACCGTAAATCAAAAATCTATTTGTCAGATAGATAGAGCAATAAGCACTTTGCACAATCAAATAATTTCACACACATAAATATTCTCTAACATAAAGGAAATTAGGTTCAATGACAATAGCAATTCAGGGACACCCCCCTAGCATTGGGGGGTTTAGCCGCTCATAATATTCAAAGAAAATACAATAGGAAGATTAGACATTACAAGAAAATAGGATTGCTTTGATCTTCAATCGCAATTGCTCTTGAAGATCTCTGTTCTCCAAAACCCTTGAGAGCTCTCCTCTTTCTTCTGCAATTCTTTCGTCCGTCCAAAAAAAGTCCCCTTCTCTTTGCCCTAAGGTTGTTCTTATAACTCGCTTCCATTCAGGTTGAAACTGAAGTACCAAAAATACCCTTACTGGTCCCCTTCAGGTGAGAAAAATAATGAAAATAAAATCAGCACGCTTCAACAACACGGGCCGTGTTGCTGCACACGGGCGCCCGTGTCGTTTCTCTGCTCCTGGGCCAAAAACACACGTTCCCTGCATCTTTTCACACGGACCGTGTGCCTGCACACGGGTGCCCGTGTGAAACCTCTGTCTTTGCATCAAACTTGCTTTTCTAGCCACTTTTTGACACGGACCGTGTGCATGCACACGGGTGCCCGTGTGGCCCTCAGCTTTGGCTTTTTCGGCTTCTTTTTCCATTCGTGCGCGCCATAAGTCTCTATCTCTCCCGTGCATCAACCTGGCCAAAAACAAACTAACAACCAGCGCATAAAACGACACTTTTATAATACTCAAAACACATAAAAATGCAACAAAGCCATACGACCGAAAAACAAGAAACTTACTTTAAAAACATATGCCAATGCCACTTAGTATTACCAAGATTACGAATTTCGGTCGGAAAAAGGTGCGGAAACTTACTAGAAATGGTGACCGATCATCTACTCTATCTGAACACCACACGGCCAGATATCACATATGCTACCCAGCAGCTGAGTCAATTCATCCATAATCCCACTATGGCTCACTATCATGCTGCCTGCAGAGTCATCAGGTACTTGAAAAGCAGTCCTGGGAGAGGTCTATTGTTTCGTAGAAGATCTGAACTGCAACTCTTTGGTTTTTCTGACGCTGATTGGGCAGGGTGTCTTGATTCTAGAAGATCTATATCGGGTTACTGTTTCTTTCTTGGATCTTCCCTCATCTCCTGGCGTGCAAAGAAACAACATACAATATCTCGATCTTCCTCAGAGGCTGAATACCGTGCACTGTCATTTGCCACATGTGAACTCCTTTGGTTGATTGCATTGATGAAGGAACTACACATCACATGTTCAAAAACCCCTGTTCTTTACTGTGATAGCCAGAGCGCAATGCACATCGCCTCTAACCCGGTATTCCATGAAAGGACAAAACACTTAGACATTGATTGTCACTTGGTTCGAGAGAAGCTTCAAAGGATTGCTGCGTCTTTTACCTATATCTACTCAAGAACAGCTTGCTGACTTTCTCACCAAAGCTCTTCCTACTTCAACATTCAACAAGTTTGTTTCCAAGCTTGGCATGATCAACATACACCATGCTTAGCTTGAGAGGGGCTATTGGAATATTAAGCTAAATATAATCTCTAATTAGATTTAGTTTAATATTACTTCAATGTACAAGTGGCAGCTTGTGATAGGTTAGCTTTGGTTTCATTCTATTGGTTCATATAGGATTTCCCTCCTTTGGGAACCATTCAAATTGTATATAACCTATCCACTGCAACTGTGATAGTAGTGAAGCATAATATGAAATTCCCCTTTCTTCTTCAATCTTTCTTCTTGTTTTCTCTGTAATATGCTTCAGCTCAATACTCATAATATTTCTAACCTCTTAGAAGACAATTTAGATTTAACCATTCATTGTAAATCTAAAAATAATGATATTGGAGAAAATGTTCTTCATCATAGTGATAGTTATAATTTTGAATTTAAAGATAACATATGGGAGACAACACGGTTTTTCTGTTCATTTATGTGGAAGAATGGGTTTCAATGGTTTTATATTTATATAGCACAGAGGGATTCCGATGCATGTGATGTACATGGTTCATAAGAAAATCAGGACCATGTCGGATTAGAACGGGTGATCGTACTATTTGTTATACATGGAATTGATTAGTAATGTAATACATAATCTATCATAATAAATGTTGTATGTGGGTCTCTGAGAACCCAATATTTATATATCTAAGAATTTAAATATATATATATATATATATATATATATATATATATATATATATATATATATATCAATTTTTAATTTTTTGTCTATGAACTAACGTAAAGTTTGCAATTTTTATTTTAAAAGTCATCATAACGACCATAAACACAAATAAATATTTCTCTAAAACTTCTCTCCTTTTCTAGTTCACATTTTATTTTAAGAATCACTTCATTTTTGGATTCTTAGTCTTCCTCTACTTAGGTTTTTTATGAGTTTAATCTTATACAACGAAATGCTGGTAGATCTTCAACCAAATATTATAAGACGACGGATATGGGCATTTGCATCTTCTATCCAATAAATTGGTACGAGTAAAGTGGCCATTCTCCCTTCCATACTACAGAATAAGCAGTTAGTCTCCTTTCCATGAACATGGACCTTATAGTGGTTTGCAGGATGCCCAAATAACTTATGGTATTTTAACTGTGCTGATCTCAAACCTAGGAAGATTTACTAATATCGGCTAACCTAGAACTAAGGGAAGATTATCAAGACTTAATAGTCTTCAACCAATATAGAAACTGATCACCATATCCCCTACCAAAGCTTTTATCATGTTTAGCTTTAAACCACATATCTTATCCCTAAATGGATTGTATTCAACCAAGGTGTATAAACAACATTTCCTAGGTAAATTTTACAATTCTACCCTTCCTGAAATACATTGATATCCCCGCTCACAAAGAAATTTTTTCACAAAGGATTTGGTTATAATATCTAGTGAGAAAAAGTTAAATAAAACTTTAGAGAGAGAGAGAGATAGAGTGTATGTGAGAAGGAACTGTCAAAACATATTACTGGATGATTTGAAATGAGAAATTATGCCTCTATTTATAGGCAACATGAATGCCCAAAACCAAATTCTCATTTAATTATTTTGACGATTGTCTATTCAATAAGCACTTTGGCCATCGATTAGATAATAAAAAATAGTCGTTGCCTAAATAGTTTTGGGATTTAGTTTGAATTGATCTGATTAATTACAATAATGGCCTAATCGATTAGATTAAACAAAATTTTCCCTATAGTTATTTCCACTGCTCCTAAGTCAACTGGAACAACTTAAAGAAACTTTTAAAAAATCTCATGGTTAAAGTATTTGAAAAAAGAGTTTATAGTATATGGTAATAGAGAGGGTACTCCAGGCAAAGGTGGTAGGTTGCACTGCTAAACTAGCCTTAGTGTAAAGGTTTAGTAGGAAATTTGTGATTCTAGTCCATTTTATGTGAGAAGTGATGGGCGAGGAAAGATGTGCGAGATAGCTATCCATGCTATGAAGTGTACATGGTATGTAAAGCGAGAGTGTGTGTGTGGGCCTATATATATATAATTGAATAGGATTATATTAGAACTTGTTTAGCCGAATATATATATATATATATATATATATATATATATATATATATAGATATATATATATATATATATATATATATATATATATATATATATAATTGAATAGGATTATATTAGAACTTGTTTAGCCGAATAGACTTGGGTTTAGCAGGACTCCACTGAGATAGAAATTTGTCATCTATTATAGTTGAATAGTTTTATATTTAGTAGGTACCATGAAAAGGGAAAGGCAAGAAGGTTTAAGGAATTTTTAAGGTCTTGATGTAATGTTTATTTTCGTGGTGTTATTTTGATTTTAGTATTTGCATCCAACATATATATATATATATATATATATATATATATATATATATATATATATATATATATATATATATATATATATATATATATATATATATATATATATATATATATATAAAATAACTTAAAGTCCTTAATTTTAAATTTTAAAGACATCAAAAAGACCAAAAATACAAATTTATTTTTCGAAACCTTCTCTCCTTTTCTAGTCCATCTGTTATTGTAAATATTTAATTATTTTTGGTTCCTTAATCACTTTTTTAGGTTATTTTTTATTTTATCTTAATAAATAAATTTTAATAGATCTAATATTTTATTGTTTATTTTTGTTTTTTGTAATTTCTATTTTTATATTTGTAGATATTTGTTTCTTTTATATTATTAACCTGTGACATGTGACCTATGAGTTTGTGATCGCAACTTTACGTGTCTATAAATCTGATAACTACAAGTGCACAGTCGTGTCGTCTAGTTTTAAAAGATATCGAATCCACAGGGACTATGAATCGATCTACCGTTATCTAAGGTTACTATGTAAAGCTAAGGCTACTAATACTTTGGTTGTTTCTAAAGGGAAAATTAAAATATTAATTCTAAGGATATAATAATAAACGGATATCAGTATGTATTTCGTCTAACTTAGGTGATCCGAAAGTCCATTGGCTATGGTTCTTATATAATTAAAAATCTCAATTAAGCATGTCGTTTAAAAGCCCTCCTGTCAAAATCTCGCTCTGTTGATTTAGACTACTATCCTAACTCGTAATGTACGTTCTCGCCATCCCATTAGATTTAGAAAAGCTTTTTGAAAACATCATATTTAATAAAATGCTTGCTTCACGAAGACGTTACCTACTTAAATCTCCTAGTCTCAAACTCTCGCTCTGTTGACTCAGATCATGCTAGTGTTCCCTAACGTACGCTCTCGCTGTCCCGCGTCGGGTTTAAAAACACTTTTTGAAAATAAATAAATTCTAATTAGTTTTAATACGCTTTCGCCATCCTTAAAACTAATGTTCTATGTCTACTATCCAGTTAAAGATCTCAAACTCCCGCTCTATTGATTTTAACCTTTATTAGTCCTAAAGTCTCAAACTCTCGCTCTGTTGATTTTAGAACTTTAGCAAATTAGATTAGACATAAAACCAAAAACAAGTGATATTTCATTAAACATATTTAAGCCAACTTATTTCGGATCCCTACGGTTAACTTACTCTATATACCGATATCTCAATTAAATTATCCAGACATATTGATACGGTTAAACATGCATAAATAGGTTCGGTTCATAATAATAGGCATATTAATTGGCATAAAATATATCATGCAATAATAATTAAAGCAGTAAATAGAAACCTGAATAATAAAATATGAATTAATTAAACTTCGAATCTTCGAGTACTTGAACTTCCACCACAGATCGGTTGGATCGTTCTTCAGAAAATTATTCGGCGTAAAAATAGTAAAGCAAGGAATAAAAAAAACTAAATCTAACGTAAGGTTAGATTTATTGAAAGTTCACAACAATTTCCGGTGTAGAAATTGCTGTGAGAAAAGAATGACGGAGAATTAAATTGCGAAGAAAATAATGCGTTCAGGGAATAAAATTGGCAGAATTTCGTTGCAGAAATTCGGACCCTTTTCAAGTACTTTGCCTTTGGTATTTATAGGAATAGGTTTGCAAAGTACTCTCCACTTTCAGTCTTTCACGTTCCTTCTTTTTCTCCTTAAAGCGCGCATTCACGTGACGAGAAAAGAGACGTTGTGGAAAAGTGGCTTGAGACGTGCGTCTCAAGTGCCTACAATCCAGGAGACGGGCGTCTCCTCTTGTGTGGGGCATGTTATGTGGCAAGGGGAGTGGGAGACGGACGTCTCCACCCCTTTACTTGGTCTTCTCTACACTTCAGGCCCAAGACGGGCGTCTTCTCTTCCTTGGGTGGGCTACGTGCTCACCCTTTAGGGTTGGGTCAGCTGCTCTTTGCACCTCTACCTTTTATTAATGCTTCGCCTTCATCTTTTACTTGTCTTTTAAATTTATTTTTCTCTATTTCTTCTTCTTTTGACAAATAGTCTTCAACACGAACATAATACCTGAAACATCGCAAATACCCGCATAATACCATAATAAAACAATATAATTAAATGAAAATGCTAATAATACTTATGGAATTTAAGCTAAATATATGATATAAATTCGTGTTATCAAACTCTCCCAGACTTGAACCTTTGCTTGCTGTTATACCCCAAAATTTGCCCGCATCTTTTTTCAGAAAGTAGGCAACAGACTTCTGTCTAAAAATTGAGAGTTTCATATAATCTTGGATTTTATTTCATAAATATCCTGATTTTATGAATACTCGGTTTTCAGAATTTTTCTTATACGGTATTCTGGTTCGCTGTTGAATTTATTCTTACGCAAACGCCAATTACTGTTTATCATTTCACACACGCTGTTTATTTGAGATTTGTTTGCAGATAAATAGTACTGACGCAATTGGTACAGAATTAAATCTTTTTGCAGGCGCAGAGTCCGGGGATTCAGACTGTACTGGTAACAAGTAAATTATTATTAGTTTTTGTTTCCCACTAATTTTTGTACTATATTCTATTATTTTCAAAAAATCTTTTCCTTTCTTTTCAAATCTCTTTCTTTCAAAATCAAATCCTAACTTTATTCTATACATCTCTTTTTTCAAACCCTACCATACACTTTCTTTCAAATCCTACTACCACTCAAATTTTCCTTTTTTGTACGGAATCACTTCATTCCCCAACGTCTCTATCCTTCTTTTCACTCTATAAATACATCTCATTTTTTCCATAAAATCTCACATCAAATTCTAACTCATCTCTCAAATTTCTACTTCATATTCATTCTCTCTTCTTCCCCGGCAAGAATGGCGAAGCAGATGGATACGTGTTTTCTTATGGTCATCACCGTCGTGGTGGTAATCATGTCCTTCTTCTGTCTGCATAGTCCTGAAAAATGCGGACCTGGGTTGTTTACACTCCCAATCATCTATATGTTATTATTTATAGCATGGGTTATTAATCGTCATTCTTAAAGTTTGTCGTATCTTTTGTTTTCAAAATAACGTACCGTTTATTTGTCGTACTGTTCATTATATTATGTAATATTTGTACTGTCAGTATTAAATGTCGTACTGTTGTTTAAATATTAAGATAATATTTTGTGTGTTTTCTGCCAGTTAAATATTTATTTTTCTCTGCATTAAATGTTTTTCAGGGTTATTATCGGTAATTTCGTTCGCCTACAGTATACTTTTATTTGTTTATTATGTCTGTGTTTTTCTAACAACTCATGTAAATAAATTTTCACCATTAACACAACAAAAAAAACAAAAAAAAAAAGAAAAATTAACTTTGACTGTTGAATTTTCACTTTAACTGCTACGTTAATGCCTGGACAGTCAGTTGACAGTCAAACCCGCTGACAGTGCAATTCTCCGTGTTTTGTACCATCAATCAAATCAATCTTTTGCATTTCAAAATTCCAAGATTTTTGTTCTAGAAGTCTTCTGAATATCACATGATTAGCAGAGACTCAGCACTGCACAAAAATCAGGTACGCTTAACTGTCTCCTACACGAACAGTCCCTAACTAGGGTTTTTGTTTTTTTCAGGAGAACAAGTTTTTTGAGACCTCAAATGGATTTTATGGACCTCCATATATCTCAAAGTACCACCATACAAATTTTCAAACTTCAATTCGCTCAGACGCACAGTCAGCAGCTCAAACAGTCAACAGACGACCAGTTTGACCGAAAAGTCAACAGACAGTCAAAAAATGAAATTTTTTGTCAACATCCATATTTTGTCAAAAGATTCATCATTTGATCATTGGTTCATCATAATTCATCAAGGAAAGATCAAAAATCAGCAAAACCCTAAGTTTCAAAATTAGGGTTTTCTCCTAAAAAGTCAACTGAACTTTGACCGGCCAAAACTCTCTCCTCGTTGATTCAAAAAATTCCAACCAAAGCTTGTTTTGAAGTAAATTCAATTATCTTTCAAATGCAATTGGTCCCATGGTCATTGGATTCACCATTTGAAAAATATGAGCTTAGACATTACAGGTCATTTTCAAAGTCAACAAAAAGTGGTTTTTTGTCAAAGGCCATAACATCAAGATAACTTCTCCAAATGAAAAAAAGTATCCATAGTGGATTGTAGAGGACATCTTGAGGTTTCTAAAAAGTACAAGAACTCCTTCATATGATAAAAATTGAGGGATTTATGCCTTGTTAAAGTTGGCTATTTTTTGGGAAAATGCATGAAATCAACATTGATCAAAAGTGTTTTTTTTCAAAAGGGACCAAGTTTCCATGATTCAAACATGCTTTTAACAATGCTAAGGGCCTCCCACGACCAACCCAAGGCCCATAACATTTTTATTTCTTTTTTGATTTAATTTTATTACATTTAAAATTAAATTGAAAAAGAAATGATAAAGGATAATGTTATTTTGCTTTGATCTTAAGCTAAGGCCACCAAAATGGATTCAACTCTGCCACAAGGAGCTGGTACAGCAGGCCTAGAGCAAGAGAGTGGAAAAATCAAGCCATGGTTGCTTGAATTCAAAGCTTGATATATTATAAAATTCAAAAATTCAACAAAATCATCAATGCATGTTAGCTTAGTTTTTAAGTCCCTCCATGGGCTATAAATGAAGAGGAATGCTTCAGCAACAAAGGAGACACGAAAATCCACCAAAGATATAGCCAAGAAACTCACAAAAAACTCCAAAAATATCACATATTTTCAACTTTTTCGTTTTCTTTGTATAAGCTCATATCAATCCAAAATAATCACTTCAATCTCCTTCTAGGCTAATATAGAGTAGGTTCAGACCAATGGCCTCTATCATTTGTACTTAGAACATGCATAATAATATCTCCATATTCCATTGAATTTTCGATTTATGCTATAATCCATTTCAATGTAATATAATGAGTTCTATGAGTTCCTAACATGAAATAGAGAAGATCCAACGTGATACATGTGAGCTTTAAGCCTTGTAACATCATGTGCCATTTTTGAAGCTCTAAGCTTCAATCTCTTCGTTTTGGTACTTGCACGCGTTCTCATGAAGAACTAATACCACCAATGAACTCAAAACCTGTTAATTAGTTAATCTGGGTGCTTAGTTGCTTGTCTCAGGTTGTCTTTTGCAGGTTTTAAAAAGCATGGAAAAAAGAAGCAAAATCCGCAGTTAAAGTCGTAGCTGTTTTTGAAGCAAAATCCGCAGGAAATAGGTTAGGGATGATGAATAGTGCATGTGGAAAGTTTGACTTGCACGCGTGGCAATTTCTCTCCATCCTATTCGCTGGTCAACTTCACGTGGGCCCCATCTGAAACTTTTAAATGCTGACCAATCCAATGATACACTTTCATCTATGTACACCATGTGTCTTACAATCTGAACCACTAGATTAATCTGGCAATACATCCAACGCACCAGACAAGCACTCCATACCATGGACTCTCCAGCCTATCACACATGATCATTTATTTTCTATTTTCTATTTTATTTTATTTTCTTTGCAAAATCAATTTAAAATAATTTAAAAAAATCAAAAAAATATAATAAAAATATTTTTAGGCTTATAAAATAATCTATTATTTTTTGACATAAAAATACTTTATTTTTCTTAATAATTAGAATATTTTGTTTAATTAATTAGTATATATTTATATATTGGCTTTTTAATTATTTCAACCAATCAAAAAATCATAAAAAATTTGTTCTTTATATTAAATTTAGTTTATATATTTTAAACTAATTTTGTACATATTTAGAATATTTTTCTCTTTAAGTTTTAATTATTTGTGTAATTATTTGCATAATTATATGTTATTTAACTTAATAATTTCAAAACAACTTTCAAAAACTCCAAAAAAAATTAGCTTTATTTTAAAATTAATTAATAAGCATTTTGAATATATTTTAGACTTAATTTTTAGGTTTAAATTTTATTTCCACCTTTTTCTCATTTTAATTAAATTGATCATGCATTAATTATAATTAAAATCAATCATACAAAAATCCAAAAATATTTCTTTTATCTTATTGCAATTTAAATTCCTAGATAAGTGTATAGGTTGTCAAATTCATGTAAATAGCGTAGTTTACATTTCTCGCACAAACGATGTAATAGCGTAGATTTACTTTCCGCATTTTACATTCCCGCATTTTAATTTCTGTACATATAAAACTGCGTGTATGTCAAAGATAAAAAATTGAAGCGTTAGGTCACTAACTTCAAAGATAAAATATCTGAATCAAAACACAATCACACTTGCACCTCTTAGGGTAATCCCTCTTTTACTCTTTTCAAAATCAAAATCTAATTTTATTGTTTCAAATGCAAAATCGAACTTTCGTTTACATCTGGTGAAAGGAGAATTTTCTAAAGGAAATAGGAAAAGACCTTATAACTTATGGTAGACCTCCTACTTGCTTGCTCAAATCAAACAAACAAATGTCTCATATACCGTTGTTTTTCAAAATAAAACTTTCAAAAAAAGACAATACTTGGTATTTATCCAAACAAGGATCATTACGAAGTTAACGTTCTTTTTTATCAAAATATCTTTCGAAAGATAAAACACTTTGTATACATCCGCACAAGGATCATTACAAAGTCAATTCACAAAATGAATTTTAAGACCACATACAAGCATTTCAAGGCAAGACAAATGATTTAAACAAGTGAGCTAAGCAATTAAGAGCCCATGGATAACCATGGATACAAAGGGTGCTAACACCTTCCCTTTGTATAACCTACCCCCTTACCCAAAATCTCTTAAAGGTCTTTTTCTGTTTCTTTTATAAACCTTTCCTTAATTGGATAAAATAAAAGTCGGTGGCGACTCTCTGATTTTCAAAAAACACAAAAGCAAAAAAAGAAGAGTGTTAGTTCGTATATCTCTCCACGAGAGGTATGGTAAAAAACCGAGGGCGACAGAACTGGCGACTCTGCTGGGGAGAATTTAAACTAAAAACAAAATGTTTTCAAATGGGGTTACCTTAGAGTTTAGATCACTTCGATGTTTTCAATTGCTTGATTTGATTGCTCTATTTTTCAAACGTTTGTTTGAGTATTTGCTTGTGTGAAAGATTCTAACCCGAATCTCGAGATACCTTAAGTATGTGACAATAGACCAAGGAAACTGTACGGCATGTACCGATACGGTTGATCTGGTAGTCACCATTAGTGCGACACTTTGGTTTATACTGATATCCCTTGAAAACGATCAAGGAGTATGTTAGGCTTCCGAAATGTCATTAAACACTAATTTGTCTTAGAACCTTTTAGTTGAACTTGACTTGTGGCCTATTAAGTGACTATCTTTGA
The DNA here is from genome assembly GCF_029867415.1 of Vicia villosa. NCBI lineage: Eukaryota > Viridiplantae > Streptophyta > Magnoliopsida > Fabales > Fabaceae > Vicia > Vicia villosa. The sequence goes on from NW_026705690.1 coordinate 39,651, forward strand.
AATTGATCGAAGTTAGTTATCCTCGAGGAATATTTTGATCGGCCGTCCGAGTGCCGTATTGAGATGTTGTCTCCAAGGATCATAGAACCCGAATACTATTCTAGGACAGGTTTTAACCAACTCAACTTCAGTGGGGAGGGTATCACCTATCAACCTCATGCAAGCCTTTAAATCTAAGGCTATTGTTTGATTTGTTTGTGTGTGCCACATGTTTGACATCATGACATCATAAGCATCATAAGCATATCATTTTCTCACTAATCATTTCAAGGATCGAAGAGTTTACCTTTGTTCTATTATTGCAGGTAATGGCTCCCGCTACCAGAGATTACATCCGAATCAACATCTCAACAGTACCATCTGAACTTAAGGACTTAATATCAGATTTTCCCAGGAATGCTCAATTCACCGAAAAGCACGGTCACCTACTCCATTTGGTTACCTCAAAATTTGAAGAAGACATGATATGGGTCCTGTTCCAGTTCTTTGATCCCGAACATCATTGTTTTACGTTTCCTGATTACCAGTTAGTACCCACCTGGGAAGAATTTTCTGAACTAATTGGATTACCGGTTCGAGATCAATTACCTTTCACTGGTTTAGAAAAGATTCCGAAACCTGAAATCATTGCTGCTGCCTTACATTTGCGAAAGTCAGAAATTGAGTCCAATTGGGAAACAAAGAGTGGAATCGAGGGTTTGGTTGCTAAGTTCTTAATGGAAAAGGCTCGATTACCACTAAAAAACAGAAGTTACCTAGCTTTTGAGGAAGTTGTGGCTCTTTTGATCTATGGGTTGGTTTTATTCCCTAATCCCGACCAGTTCATAAGTGTGCACATCATCAACATTTTCTTAACCCGTAACCCGATACCTACCTTGCTGGGAGACATTCTACATTCTCTACACACTCGTACCATGAAGAAACGAGGAACTCTTATGTGCTGTGTACCACTACTGGCTAGATGGTTTACATTACACCTTCCCCGATCAGTGTTGAGAAATGAACAAAGGATGCAATGGTCTCGCAGGATTATGTCTTTGTCTCATTCAGATATCCGGTGGAACAACTTCTTTCAAAGAGACATTACTATCATTGACCATTGTGGAGAGTACCCTAATGTGCCACTCCTTGGCATCAAGGGAGGCATCACTTATAACCCCTCTTTAGCTTTGCGCCAATTCGGATATGCACGAAGAAACGGTCCTCACGACATAATTATCCGTGGCATTGTGGTTGACTACGAAGATGATTCCCACAGACATCGACGAAGGTTTATACATGCGTGGGGCAGTGTCTATAGAGTAGAAAGCAAAACTTTAGGGCAATGGAATTCTATTCCTATGGAACCATACCTGAGATGGGTGCGTGCTCATGCTCAGAAGTTCATCATGCCATATCCCGCTATTCTACCTGTGACTATTGAGCCAGAAGTCGAAGGGAGTGAACCTCGAGTTATTCTACATCCGGACATGCCAACTGACCTGAAAGAGCTGCAGAAATCTTGGGTTCAACTAAAAAAGAGACACCTTCAAAGCACACTGTCAAGAGTATGAGAGGAAAGTGTTGGAGCTCACCAGACAACTCCAAGAAGAACAGCAGATCAACACATTCCTGGGTGCAAAGAGAAAGCGTCCATGGGAGACCTGAGGGATCCTTCATTTTTCTTTATTTCTGTTTTGTAAAGCCCAAAAGAGGCAAAGAAAAAAAAGAGAAAGAAAAAAAAAGAAATAATTTGTTTAACTAATAAATGTTTGTTTCTCTTTTGTTTTAACAAATCTAAATTCCAAGATCCTTGAAAACATTGCATATGCATTTCATTCATAAACATTGCATAACAGGTTCACATGACAGGTTTCTCATCTCCTCGCTGTTTATTTCAGTTAGAAGAGATGGATTCCGAAATAAGCGTCAAGAATCTCGAAGCACAGAACGCCCAAGTTCAGGTAGCAATTCTGGAGCTAGCAAAGGGGCAACAAGAACTGAAAGCCCTGATAATCAAAAAGAAAAAGAAGCCCAAAGGATCTGCAGGCTTAAGTCACCTTACAAGGAAGGTCAAAATCCCAGTCAAAAGGCCCAAAAAGCCACCGATCCCTGAAATAGTCGGTGAAGGTGATCAAGAAGACAATCACAGCAACCAGGGTTCTGCCAAACTCTCCCTCTCTTCTAACGAAGAAGATTATCATTCCGAAGACGAACAGGGTGATGACAAATACCAGCTGTTGGAAGAACGCATGAAAGATATGGAGATACAAAAAATACCTGGTTTAGACTTCAATGATCTTGGACTCGTCTCAGATATTGTTATTCCTCCAAAATTTAAAATTCCTGTCTTTGCAAAGCATGATGGAGTTTCTTGCCCAAAACTACATCTGAGGTCCTATGTAAGGAAGATACCACCTCATACGGGAGATAACAAATTATGGATTCATTTCTTCCAAGAAAGTCTGTCGGGTACTCAACTCGAGTGGTACTACCAACTGGAAAGTACAAAAGTTCACACTTGGGAAGATTTGGCTGCTGCTTTCTACAAACAGTATCAATACAATGCTGACCTTGCACCAACCCGTACTCAACTGCGGGGCATGTCTATGGCACCAAAAGAAAGTTTCAAAGGGTATGCACAAAAGTGGAGAGATCTGGCTAGAAGGGTTCAACCACCCTTATCTGATCGCGAGCTGGTCGACATGTTCATGGGTACCTTAACTGGCCCTTTCTACAGTCATTTGCTGGGAAGCTCATCATCAGGTTTCACTGACCTGATATTAACTGGAGAACGTGTCGAAAGCGGCATTCAAAATGGAAAAATTCAAATAGGCTCCTCCTCTGGTACTACAAAAAGGCCCATCAGTGGGAGAAATGAAGTCAATACAATGAACAGTCAGAAAGGTCGCAAAAGTGAGCATCACCAATCTGTAGGGGCAGTTCTGATCTCCGCATCTGCACCTCAAAAAGATCAACCGCCGAAGTATACGCGTCGACCAGATGCACCAAGAAGAAACTTCACCAGAATCAATATGCCAATCTCTCAAGCATTGCAGCACTTGTTAAAAGCAAATCTGATTACATTGAAAGATCCTCCAAAGAATGTCAACACTTCCTCTCCAAGTTATCACCCCGATGCAACATGTACATACCATTCCAACTGTCCAGGACATGACGCAGATCACTGTTGGACCCTGAAAAATAAAATACAAGACATGATAGATGCTGGGGAAATTGAGTTCGATCCTCCAGAGACTCCAAATGTCATCACTGCACCTATGCCAAAGCACGACAAGACCGTTAATGCTATCATAGACACTGTTTATATCTATAATATGAGAGAATTATCAACTCCGCTCCTTGAAGTCAAAAGAAAGTTAATCCGAGCCGGTTACTTTCCAGGTTGTGACCCTGATTGCTTTTATTGTGCACACCTACCCAATGGTTGTGAAAATCTGAAAATAGGAATTCAAAAGTGGATGGATCGCCTTATCATTATGTTTGAAAGACTCCCTTCTATGGACGATTTATGCGAAGTTTTTTCAAACGGGATGAGAATAGAGGACGTCTCAGTGGTTTCTAACATACCATTGAAAATCCCTACCAAAGCTCCTTTCAAAATTTCTGCTGCACCCAAGGTGGCATCTGTCATCATTACCAGTCCAACTCCATTTCCATACTCCTCAAACAAAGTTGTCCCGTGGAGTTATGACACTAATGTTTATGTCCATGGAGTTAAGCAAGACACATTGACTGAAGAGGCCATGAATTTTACTACTCCAACTGTTGATAATATTGTGGGTACTAGTAAGATTACGAGAAGTGGAAGGATCTTTTCACCAGAAATTTCTCCAAATGTTGCTACTAATCCAGTCCAGGTCCCAGTTCCTAATCAAGATATCAATGCTCGAGGCAAAGAACCACTAGTTGAACCAGTTCAAATACCGGTGGAAGTCACTATTGAAGATCCATCAAAACAAGAAATGGAGGAAATATTGAAAATCATCTGCAAAAGTGATTACAATATTGTCGAACAACTAGGGCACACTGCTTCAAAAATCTCAATGCTGTCTCTGCTAAAGTATTCAGAAGCTCATGCCAAAGCCCTGATGAAGTTCCTGAAAGCTGCACATGTACCACAAGAGATTTCAGTCGATCAATTTGAAAATTGTGTTGCCAATCTAACAGTGAATAATGGTCTCGGTTTCTCTGATGTTGATCTAACCCCTGCTGGAAAAAATCACAATAAAGCCCTACACATCTCTATTGAATGTAATGGCACCACTCTATCTCATGTACTGGTAGACAACGGCTCCTCTTTGAACGTATTACCAAAAGCAGTACTGGAAAAGCTTGACATCGAAGGAATTGTGTTACAACCAAGCGATGTTGTGGTAAGAGCCTTCGACGGGTCAACAAGAACAGTGTACGGAAAGGTGAAGCTCCCAATCCGAGTGGGCTCTCAGATCTTTGATTCTACCTTTTACGTAATGGAAATTCACCCAGCATATTCCTGCTTATTAGGACGCCCTTGGATACATGGGGCAAATGCTGTAACTTCTACCGTACATCAAAAGTTGAAGTATCCAGTAAAAGGCAAGGTTGTCATAGTTTATGGCGAAGAAGAATATGTGGTTAGCCACCTGAGCAACTCCAAGTATGTTGAGTTGGATAACGAATTCATCGAAACTCCCTGCCAATCTTTTGAGGTGGTCTCTCCAGATGTCTCTACTACCAAACATATTTCTGCTACTCCTGCTACAAAAATAACTCCAACTATGGCTTCTCTCAAAGATGCCAAAGCTGTGATCGAAGAAGGTGGTTGCACAGTATGGGGACAGCTCCTCGATGTACCTTACAAATCCGATAAGCTAGGAATGGGCTATGCTAATGGAAATCAGAAGAACGATCAAAGTCCTCGTTCTGGAGGATTAATGTCACATTTCATCAGCCAAGGGGTGAATGCTATTGAAGACGATGGAGTTTTCTTGAACCATATTATTCAGCCATATCCAAATGAAGTTCCACCTGTTCCCATGGAAGTTTGGGATACTTTGGGAGAACCAAGCGGCGGGTATGATTTTCTAGTAAAGTATACCGCACCTCAGACTTCCTTTATTGCTATGGAAGAAATTACCCCGACTGGATGGGGTGATCAGTTTGAAGATTGCAAAAGTTTCACAAGTTCCATCACTGAGCAATACCAAGGTCCACCTAGTCCAAAAGAAGTTTGGGATACACTAGGAGAACCAAGTGGCAAGTATGACTTTATGGTGAAGTATTCTGCTCCCCTGAGCTCGCAGATCGCTATTGAAGACATCACCCCAACTGGATGGGACAACCATTTCGAAGACAATATGACATTCACAAGCCCTGACGCTCCTGAAGAAACATGGGAAACACCAAATAATGAGAATGATTTCCTAACACCATACACTGCTCCCCAGAATGCACAAGTCTCCCTTGAAGACATCATTCCAACTGGATGGGACAATCTTATCGGGTATCTCGCTCAGCCAACAGAGGTATCTCAGCCTGGGCTCTTGTATCCAGCAGAATATATTACTTATCCCGAAAGATCAATAGCTCATTTCCCCACCAAAGAAATCAATGCTGTGGAAGATGAAGAAGACAACTGCAACTGGAGCAGCTGGATACTCCCTGCTCACAACAATGGATTGAACAACTAGGAAGCTGAGGATGTGATCTCCTTTGATCAGGAGTAAATGCAATTTCCTATTTTCGTTGTTTATATTGTTCAAAGATAAAAATGGTTCTTTTACTATCTAACCATGAACTTGAAAGCCGTGTGCCTTGCCCGAAGCACACTGGTCCTTTTTATAAGGGTTTGTCATACCATGATCATGTTCATTCAATAAAATCATGGGACGTTTGCATATTCAGATTTTGTGATCTTTTTTCTTTCTTTGATTTATTCATTTTTCAAATAGCTATGTGTTCTTACACACACCCACCATAAATAAATGCAGATTCACATTCACTCTGGATCATGTTGATAACGATTTTGCTATTACCAGTCATGACTTTGAAAATCTAATCTACCAAACTGAGGACGAAAGTGAGGAAGATTGTGAAGTACCAAGAGAACTTGCAAGGCTGTTAGAACAAGAAGAGAAGACTATACAGCCGCATGAAGAACCTATTGAGGTTATCAACTTGGGCAGTGACGAAGAAAAGAAAGAAATCAAGATAGGGGCTGATCTAGAAGACAGTGTCAAGCAAAGACTAATTCGAATGTTACAAGACTACGTTGAGATATTTGCTTGGTCCTATGAAGATATGCCTGGCCTTGACACGGACATTGTGGTTCATCGCCTGCCAATCAAAGAAGGTAGCACTCTAGTTAAGCAGAAACTGCGGAGGAGTAGGCCCGATATGTCAAAGAAGATCAAAGACGAGGTTGAGAAACAATTCAATGCTGGCTTTCTGAAAGTTGTGAGTTATCCTCCTTGGATAGCTAACATAGTACCTGTGCCTAAAAAAGGCGGGAAAGTCAGAATGTGTGTAGACTACAGAGATCTGAATCGGGCAAGCCCCAAGGCTGATTTCCCTTTACCTCACATCGATGTACTAGTTGACAATAATGCACAATGCAAGGTATTCTCCTTTATGGATGGATTCTCAGGGTACAATCAAATCAAGATGGCACCCGAAGACATGGAAAAAACAACCTTCACAACACCCTGGGGAACCTTTTGTTACAAAGTAATGCCCTTTGGTTTAAAGAATGCAGGAGCAACATATCAGCGCGCAATGGTGGCTCTGTTCCATGATATGATTCATCAGGAGATAGAGGTTTATGTCGATGATATGATTGCAAAGTCTAACACCGAAGAAGAACATCTGGGTCATCTGCACAAGCTGTTTGACAGACTCAAGAAATACAGGTTGCGACTGAATCCGAACAAGTGTACCTTTGGAGTAAGATCCGGTAAACTCTTAGGTTTCATCGTCAGCAGCAAAGGTATTGAAGTTGATCCTGCCAAGGTCAAAGCCATTCAAGAATTGCCTATACCCCGTACCGAGAAACAGGTCAGAGGATTCTTGGGACGTCTGAATTACATAGCCAGATTTATTGCCCATATGACTACTACTTGTGTGCCGATCTTCAAACTATTGAAGAAAGATCAAGTGGAAAGATGGAATGACAAATGCCAGTTAGCCTTTGATAAGATCAAAGAATATCTTCAAAAACCGCCAATCTTGTTACCACCAGTGGAAGGAAGACCTCTAATAATGTACCTAACTGTGTTAGAAGATTCAATGGGGTGTGTACTGGGGCAACATGATGAGTCCGGCCAAAAGGAGCATGCAATCTACTATCTTAGCAAAAAGTTTACCGATTGTGAAACAAGATACTCACTACTCGAGAAAACTTGTTGTGCCTTAGCATGGGCGGCTCGCCGATTAAGACAGTATATGCTAAACCATACCACTTTCCTGATCTCCAAAATGGATCCTATCAAGTATGTGTTCGAAAAACCTGCTCTCTCTGGAAGAATAGCAAGATGGCAAATGATCTTAACAAAGTATGACATCCAGTACACTTCACAAAAAGCAATCAAAGGAAGTGTAGTAGCTGATCATCTGGCTCATCAAGCAGTGGATGATTACCAAGCATTGAACTTTGACTTCCCAGATGAAGACATTGTGCAAGTTACCGACTATGAACAACCAGGACCGGAAAAAGGACCCGAGCCAGGATCCCGATGGACTATGGTTTTTGATGGAGCTTCTAATGCACTCGGCAATGGAATCGGAGCTGTGATCATTTCTCCCACAGGAGGTCATACACCATTCACTGCCAGATTATGCTTCAACTACACTAACAATATAGCCGAGTATAAAGCATGTATTATGGGTCTCAAAGCTGCAATCGATCTAAGAATCAAATTCCTGGAGGTCTACGGAGATTCGGCACTTGTAATTTATCAAGTCAAAGAGGAATGGGACACGAAGCACACGAATCTAATTCCTTACAAAGAATATGTGCTGAGTTTGATTCCTTACTTTGAAGAAATCACTTTTGAACATATCCCGCGCGAAGAAAATCAACTAGCTGATGCTCTAGCTACCATGTCATCCATGTTCAAAATCAGGTGGGACAATGAGGCGCCGATGATCACCATTTACAGACAGGATGAACCAGCCTATTGCAATGAGATCGATGTCGAAAGAATGGAAGAAAAACCATGGTTCCATGAAGTAAAAAGATATCTCGAAGCTCAGGAGTACCCTAAAGGGGCATCCATTAACGATAGAAAGTTTCTAAGAAGATTTGCCGCTAAATTCTTTCTAAGTAATGGAATCTTGTACAAACGCAACCATGACTCGACTTTGCTTCGTTGTGTAAACAAGAAGGAAGCGGAACAGATTATGGAAGACATACACGATGGTGCCTTTGGTACTCATTCAAGTGGACATACAATGGCTAAAAAGATCTTAAGAGCAGGTTATTACTGGTCTACCATGGAGACAGACTGCCATCGTCACTCCAGAACCTGTCACAAATGCCAGATATATGCCGACAAAGTACATGTACCTCCAGTCCCGTTAAACGTCCTGACGGCTCCTTGGCCTTTTACAATGTGGGGTATTGATATGATTGGAGAAATCAAGCCTACTGCCTCCAACGGACATCGCTTTATCCTGGTAGCTATTGATTACTTCACAAAATGGGTAGAAGCCGCTTCATTTGCTTCTGTCACCAAGAATGTTGTGGCCAGGTTTATCAAGCATAATCTCATTTGTCGGTATGGCATCCCTGAAAGGATCATCATAGACAATGGCACAAATTTAAACAACAGAATGATTGCTGAACTCTGCACACAATTCAAGATCAAACATCATAATTCCTCTCCATATCGACCAAAGATGAATGGCGCGGTGGAAGCTGCCAATAAGAACATCAAGAAAATCATACAAAAGATGACAGTAACCTACAAAGACTGGCATGAGATGTTACCTTTTGCTCTTCATAGTTATCGCACATCAGCGCGTACTTCAACAGGGGCAACTCCGTTTTCCTTAGTCTATGGTATGGAGGCAGTTCTTCCAGTTGAAATTCAAATTCCTTCCCTAAGGATTATGAAAGAAGCAGCTCTAGATGAAGACGATTGGATTCAGACTCGGTTGGACCAGATAAACTTGATTGATGAGAAGAGGCTCGCAGCTATTTGTCATGGTCAGTTGTACCAAAAGCGCGTGATTAAAGCCTTCAACAAGAAAGTCAAAAGTCAGGCATACCAAACCGGTGATTTGGTTGTCAAACGCATCATCTTACCACAAGGTGACCCCAGGGGCAAGTGGACTCCCACTTATGAGGGATCGTTTGTAATCAAGAAAATATTCTCCGGCGGTGCCATGTTGCTTACTACCATGGATGGCGAGGATTTCCCACACCCTGTAAATGCGGACATAGTCAAAAAGTACTTCGCTTAAAGATAAGCTCGCTAAGTTGAAAACCTGAAAGGGCAACTTAGGCAAAAATGAGCGTCTCGGTGGATTGAAAACCTGAAAGGGCGATCCAGGCAAAAGTTAGAGACTAAAAAATAAATAATTATCCCGGTAGGCTGAAAACCTGAAAAAGCAGCCTAGGCAAAAGTTAGGGAATAAAGCGTACAACTATGTTCCGTTTGGCTACCTACTCACCTTCAAGGTTCAACACATCAAAGGCACCGATCAGTCCAATCACTTTCTTCCAACAAGTGAGGGATGAGATACTCGAAGACAGATTGGCAATAGCAGAATTGAAACTTGACTGGATTGTTTTCACATAGATATTTCTCTTTATAAGTTCTTTTCAAAGTTTTATGACAATTTCCTACTACTAGGATTTTTGTCTCCTTGTACTAATCCGCCTATTATGGCTCTTTTTTGAAAAAATCAATGCAGCTCATGCTCAAGATCAACATTTTCACTTTTTCTGTTTTGAATACGTAAACGTCCCAATGATAATTTTGAATGAACATGTGTATTTGAATATGATTGATGTTTACCAGAAAAAACAGGAATAGCATCAGGTAATGTCCCAATCAATCGGACATCATCCCGAAACCAGCATCAGAAGAAAAATCCCCAACAGAGATGCATTTCTTAGCAAGTTCCTCAATGAGATTTTTCTCTCCAACAAAGTGATTCGAGAAATCTTATTTCCCAGTAGGGCTGTTCAAGAGTGCTATCCCCAGAAAGTGTGGTCTCCACACCAAGGATTGGTCAAATAGTGCATCGGAGGATTATGCATCTTTCTCATTCCCATTTAAAGGGCATCAAAGTCAGAACTTTCAAATTACCTTTCATCCCCGAGCAGTAGTCAAAGATCCTTCAACAGAGAACCCTGGTTCTCAAAGAAGGTCCCCAGCCGAGTGTACTCGAACAAGACGGCAAAGATCTTCAACGATCACAATGCTTTCATTTCCAAATGGCTAGCAGGGATTTATTTTCCCCAAACAGAAGCTTCATACATCATACATCATACATCATACATCATACATCATACATCATACATCATACATCATACATCATACATAATACATCATACGCATATTCATACACAGCATATAATGTTTCATGACAAACGCATACATAACATGCACATTTCTCACTTAGTTTGAGAATCTCAACATATACATTACATGCATCATGACATCGCATGTCACTAACTTGATCTTTTTCAGGTGGACGAATATCCTCAGAAAAGTGGTTCTCAATCACATGCAGTGCTCCCCTGAATTCTATTCAGACGAACATTCCTCTCAGATATAATCAAGCCAAAGATTCATTCTGAAGAGATCTTTCTTTCCAAACCACTTATCAACTCAAAAAAAAAAAGAATAAGCAACACAGATCTAAGTCGGTACCTTGGATGGTTCCTTAATGATCTACCTTCGGATCTAAGTCGATACCTTGGACGGTTCCCTAATGATCTACCTTCGGATCTAAGTCGATACCTTGGACGGTTCCTTAATGATCTACCTTCGGATCTAAGTCGATACCTTGGACGGTTCCTTAATGATCTACCTTCAAAGATCTAAAGTTGATACCTCAGACGGTTTCACAACGATCAATCTCCATCAGATCTAAGTCGATACCTCAGACGGTTCCACTACAATCAACCTTCAAAGATCTAAAGCTGATACCTCAGACGGTTCCTCATAGATCAACTTTCAAAATCTAAAACGGAAACTTTGGACAGTTCTGTAACGATCAGCCTCCCAGACTTAAAGCGGTAACCTTGGACGGTTCCGAAACGGTCAACGCAGAGGTTTTCAAATCCTTCATCAAGATATAATCAAAGGATTCATTCTGATGAGCAAACCATCAATACATTCAATAGATGGCATCTGAAAGCCCATCTCAGGTAATGTTATGATATGCCAACAACATCTCTCAGACAATACTCAAATGCAATTTCCAACGTCACTTCGATGGAGGTAAGTGCAAATTTTCAAGGCATCTAAAATATTCAATCATCTTCTACCTTCAGATTCCAAACAGTCTCTTCAGGTTTAAGAAGATTGAATAGGGGCAATTGTTATACCCCAAAATTTGCCCGCATCTTTTTTCAGAAAGTAGGCAACAGACTTCTGTCTAAAAATTGAGAGTTTCATATAATCTTGGATTTTATTTCATAAATATCCTGATTTTATGAATACTCGGTTTTCAGAATTTTTCTTATACGGTATCCTGGTTCGCTGTTGAATTTATTCTTACGCAAACGCCAATTACTGTTTATCATTTCACACACGCTGTTATTTGAGATTTATTTGAAGATAAATAGTACTGACGCAATTGGTACAGAATTAAATCTTTTTGCAGGCGCAGAGTCCAGGGATTCAGACTGTACTGGTAACAAGTAAATTATTATTAGTTTTTGTTTCCCACTAATTTTTGTACTATATTCTATTATTTTCAAAAATCTTTTCCTTTCTTTTCAAATCTCTTTCTTTCAAAATCAAATCCTAACTTTATTCTATACATCTCTTTTTTCAAACTCTACCATACACTTTCTTTCAAATCCTACTACCACTCAAATTTTCCTTTTTTGTACGGAATCACTTCATTCCCCAACGTCTCTATCCTTCTTTTCACTCTATAAATACATCTCATTTTTTCCATAAAATCTCACATCAAATTCTAACTCATCTCTCAAATTTCTACTTCATATTCATTCTCTCTTCTTCCCCGGCAAGAATGGCGAAGCAGATGGATACGTGTTTTCTTATGGTCATCACCGTCGTGGTGGTAATCATGTCCTTCTTCTGTCTGCATAGTCCTGAAAAATGCGGACCTGGGTTGTTTAGACTCCCAATCATCTATATGTTATTATTTATAGCATGGGTTATTAATCGTCATTCTTAAAGTTTGTCGTATCTTTTGTTTTCAAAATAACATACCGTTTATTTGTCGTACTGTTCATTATATTATGTAATATTTGTATTGTCAGTATTAAATGTCGTACTATCTGTCGTACTGTTGTTTAATTATTAAGATAATATTTTGTGTGTTTTCTGCCAGTTAAATATTTATTTTTCTATGCATTAAATGTTTTTCAAGGTTATTATCGGTAATTTCGTTCGCGTACAGTATACTTTTATTTGTTTATTATGTCTGTGTTTTTCTAACAACTCATGTAAATAAATTTTCACCATTAACACAACAAAAAAAACAAAAAAAAAGAAAAATTAACTTTGACTGTTGAATTTTCACTTTAACTGCTACGTTAATGCCTGAACAGTCAGTTGACAGTCAAACCCGCTGACAGTGCAATTCTCCGTGTTTTGTACCATCAATCAAATCAATCTTTTGCATTTCAAAATTCCAAGATTTTTGTTCTAGAAGTCTTCTGAATATCACATGATTAGCAGAGACTCAGCACTGCACAAAAATCAGGTACGCTTAACTGTCTCCTACACGAACAGTCCCTAACTAGGGTTTTTGTTTTTTTCAGGAGAACAAGTTTTTTGAGACCTCAAATGGATTTAATGGACCTCCATATATCTCAAAGTACCACCATACAAATTTTCAAACTTTAATTCGCTCAGACGCACAGTCAGCAGCTCAAACAGTCAACAGACGACCAGTTTGACCGAAAAGTCAACAGACAGTCAAAAAATGAAATTTTTTGTCAAGATCCATATTTTGTTAAAAGATTCATCATTTGATCATTGGTTGATCATAATTCATCAAGGAAAGATAAAAAATCAGCAAAACCCTAAGTTTCAAAATTAGGATTTTCTCCTAAAAAGTCAACTGAACTTTGACCGGCCATAACTCTCTCCTCGTTCATTCAAAAAATTCCAACCAAAGCTTGTTTTGAAGGAAATTCAATTATCTTTCAAATGCAATTGGTCCCATGGTCATTGGATTCACCATTTGAAAAATATGAGCTTAGACATTACAGGTCATTTTCAAAGTAAACAAAAAGTGGTTTTTTGTCAAAGGCCATAACATCAAGATAACTTCTCCAAATGAAAAAAAGTTTCCAAAGTGGATTGTAGAGGACATCTTGAGGTTTCTAAAAAGTACAAGAACTCCTTCATATGATAAAAATTGAGGGATTTATGCCTTGTTAAAGTTGGCTATTTTTTGGGAAAATGCATGAAATCAACATTGATCAAAAGTGTTTTTTTTTTCAAAAGGGACCAAGTTTCCATGATTCAAACATGCTTCTAACAATGCTAAGGGCCTCCCACGACCAACCCAAGGCCCATAACATTTTTATTTCTTTTTTGATTTAATTTTATTACATTTAAAATTAAAATGAAAAAGAAATGATAAAGGATAATGTTATTTTGCTTTGATCTTAAGCTAAGGCCACCAAAATGGATTCAACTCTGCCACAAGGAGCTGGTACAGCAGGCCTAGAGCAAGAGAGTGGAAAAATCAAGCCATGGTTGCTTGAATTCAAAGCTTGATATATTATAAAATTCAAAAATTCAACAAAATCATAATGCATGTTAGCTTAGTTTTTAAGTCCCTCCATGGCCTATAAATGAAGAGGAATGCTTCAACAACAAAGGAGACACGAAAATCCACCAAAGATATAGCCAAGAAACTCACAAAAAACTCCAAAAAATCACATATTTTCAACTTTTTCGTTTTCTTTGTATAAGCTCATATCAATCCAAAATAATTACTTCAATCTCCTTCTGGGCTAATATAGAGTAGGTTCAGACCAATGGCCTCTATTATTTGTACTTAGAACATGCATAATAATATCTCCATATTCCATTGAATTTTCGATTTATGCTATAATCCATTTCAATGCAATATAACGAGTTCTATGAGTTCCTAACATGAAATAGAGAAGATCCAACGTGATACATGTGAGCTTTAAGCCTTGTAACATCATGTGCCATTTTTGAAGCTCTAAGCTTCAATCTCTTCGTTTTGGTACTTGCACGCGTTCTCATGAAGAACTAATACCACCAATGAACTCAAAACATGCTAATTAGTTAATCTGGGTGCTTAGTTGCTTGTCTCAGGTTGTCTTTTGCACGTTTTAAAAAGCATGGAAAAAAGAAGCAAAATCCCCAGGTAAAGTCGTAGCTGTTTTTGAAGCAAAATCCGCAGGAAATAGGTTAGGGATGATGAATAGTGCATGTGGAAAGTTTGACTTGCACGCGTGGCAATTTCTCTCCATCCTATTCGCTGGTCAACTTCACGTGGGCCCCATCTGAAACTTTTAAATGCTGACCAATCCAATGATACACTTTCATCTATGTACACCATGTGTCTTACAATTTGAACCACTAGATTAATCTGGCAATACATCCAACGCACCAGACAAGCAGTCCATACCATGGACTCTCCAGCCTATCACACATGATCATTTATTTTCTATTTTCTATTTTATTTTATTTTCTTTGCAAAATCAATTTAAAATAATTTAAAAAAATCAAAAAAATATAATAAAAATATTTTTAGGCTTCTAAAATAATCTATTATTTTTTGACATAAAAATACTTTATTTTTCTTAATAATTAGAATATTTTGTTTAATTAATTAGTATATATTTATATATTGGCTTTTTAATTATTTCAACCAATCAAAAAATCATAAAAAATTTGTTCTTTATATTAAATTTAGTTTATATATTTTAGACTAATTTTGTACATATTTAGAATATTTTTCTCTTTAAGTTTTAATTATTTGCATAATTATATGTTATTTAACTTAATAATTTCAAAACAACTTTCAAAAATTCCAAAAAAAATTAGCTTTATTTTAAAATTAATTAATAAGCATTTTGAATATATTTTAGACTTAATTTTTAGGTTTAAATTTTATTTCCACCTTTTTCTCATTTTAATTAAATTAATCATGCATTAATTATAATTAAAATCAATCATACAAAAATCCAAAAATATTTCTTTTATCTTATTTGAAATTCTGGACTCAGATACGTGATGTCTAACAGGATGTCACGACATTACTATCTGAATGTTTTTAAACAAATGAACAAAGATTAAACAGAAAACAACACAGGAAAGTTGTTAACCCAGTTCGGTGCAAACACACCTACATCTGGGGGCTACCAAGCCAGGGAGGAAGTCCACTATAAGTAATATCAATTCAAGGTAATACAAGCCAAGATTACGCCTTTCACTTAATATCTACCCAATGCAACTTCAATCTAAACCACTTAGACCAGAGCTCCTACTCACTCCCCCTCAATCACAGCAGTGATTAAAAACTAACCAACGAAAAACAAAAGAAGACACTCTTCAAAGACACAACTTGATCTTGCTTAAAAGCTTTGATCAAGTACAATAATACTCTTGCTTAAAAGCTTTGAGTACTTCTTACAACTCAAATCAAAACACCTAGACCAAGACAATCATCATGATGATTGTTTGGCTTACAAGAAAGCTACAACGAGAAACTTAACCACAAAGAACTCTAACAGTTTCTTAACCAAAAACCCTGACGGCAACAGCAGCACCTGCGTGGGATATATAGCCTTCATACAATACATCAACTGGGCCTTGGATCCACAAAATAGTTTTTGCCCTAATAAAACAAATCTTCATAAAGCAAGGAACTGATAATAATAATCATCCAAGACGTCCTTGAAACAGATCAGAATCCATCATTACCAAATATAGCGCATAAGATCTTATCAGATCATATAATCATAAGTAGTAATAGAAAATAACGAACAGCTGCGAATGTCATGACATCGGCCTTGACATCAGGTAAAGGCCTGCATAAGGAAGGACTTCGCAACAACAGAAAGCATGTCATGACACTAGTTTTGACAGGATAGAACCACAATTAGTTTTACCAAAAATTACAGCCAATCAACAACATCTACATTATTGCAATTTAAATTCCTAGATAAGTGTATAGGTTGTCAAATTCATGTAAATAGCGTAGTTTACATTTCTCGCACAAACGATGTAATAGCGTAGATTTACTTTCCGCATTTTACATTCCCGCATTTTAATTTCTGTACATATAAAACTGCGTGTATGTCAAAGATAAAAAATTGAAGCGTTAGGTCACTAACTTCAAAGATAAAATATCTGAATCAAAACACAATCACACTTGCACCTCTTAGGGTAATCCCTCTTTTACTCTTTTCAAAATCAAAATCTAATTTTACTGTTTCAAATGCAAAATCGAACTTTCGTTTACATCTGGTGAAAGGAGAATTTTCTAAAGGAAATAGGAAAAGACCTTATAACTTAGGGTAGACCTCCTAATTGCTTGCTCAAATCAAACAAACAAATGTCTCAAATAAAACTTTCAAAAAAAGACAATACTTGGTATATATCCAAACAAGGATCATTACGAAGTTAACGCTCTTTTTTTTCAAAATATCTTTCGAAAGATAAAACACTTTGTATACATCCGCACAAGGATCATTACAAAGTCAATTCACAAAATGAATTTTAAGACCACATACAAGCATTTCAAGGCAAGACAAATGATTTAAACAAGTGAGCTAAGCAATTAAGAGCCCATGGATAACCATGGATACAAAGGGTGCTAACACCTTCCCTTTGTATAACCTACCCCCTTACCCAAAATCTCTTAAAGGTCTTTTTCTGTTTCTTTTATAAACCTTTCCTTAATTGGATAAAATAAAAGTCGGTGACGACTCTCTGATTTTCAAAAAAAACAAAAGCAAAAAAAGAAGAGTGTCAGTTCGTATATCTCTCCACGAGAGGTATGGTAAAAAAACTGAGGGCGACAGTTGTCCTCAAGCAAATAATCAGATTAAAATAGGTGGATAATGAAAATTAAGTGCAGGTTCGCCACATCGTTCGGGTTGTACTTAGCCACGGGGTATTTTTGTTGGAAACCTATGAGATAAATCTTAAAAATAAGATTACAGTACAGACACTAAACAACTCCCAATATGCATACCAATCTGAATCATGCTGTTATAGCTCGACCTTATTCTTGTCGTTTTGTTTTACCTGTTTCATTCGCGCGCAATCACATTAAATCCATTATCTTGACACGCACATAGTAGAGCAGCCGGCTAGTGACTATGATCTTTAAATTTGGAGTTCTGGCACAATTATGTGGTATACTACTTTAACGCTCATTTGTGGATTGTGGGGAATTGAATCGTAGTTCTTCCTACCAAATTCAGTACCAGATATCTTCTGAACAAACCAACAATGAGTTTATTGGATATTTAAGATTTGTAACCGTTGGGTTAAATGATCGTGAGAGGATCCCCTTACTTAGTTGGTACATTATCATTGGCAGTTAAGCATACAAATTTTTTATTATGTAGATCATACACTTATATTCATCGACTCTCTGCGTATTTGGTGTCTAAGACGGTGCCGACTGCTAGATAAACTAATAAGGGTTACTCCAAAACTAAAGTTTATGGTTTCGGTATAATGGTTACTCAAATCGGTGACGCATACTTGGGGGTTTTAGAGTGTCGAGACGGTAATGGTATTATCTCAAATTTTACTCTAGTTTCCTATATATCTTATAAGCAAGTAGCTTTGTACTTTCGAACTTGTGGAGTTATGATTAAAATTTTTGTTATGGCTCAAGAAAATGGAAGAATTCTAATAGACACGAAAATATGCATATAAGACTTAAAGGCACATAAATATGCTTTTATTGAATGGGAAAAACATTTCGACAAATAAAATCAAAGAAATAAAAATACTAAAGGTAATGCGAGTAATACGACTCCCCCACACTCAGATGTTGCAGTATCCTCAATGCATAAAAACTACTCCTCGTTGTTGCGATTGCGAGAAATGCTTCCGCCTCGGGTGCGTACACGTCTACGCCGATTATCAGGTATGCCATCGACGCGAAGGTTGAGATCATTCAATTGGGTAGCTATTTCAGTGTAGTGGCCTTCTGCCCTAATAGCGTAGTCGCGTTGTTCCTGTTGCATTTCTCGAACTAGCCTTAATGTTTCATCTTGATTTTTCTGCATAGCTTGAAAAAGTTAGTCTTGGCGTAGTGTTGCAGCATACATGGCGTCGAGAGTAATTGGCGGAGGGTTATTGGGAGGAGGTTGATGAGCTTCGGGTTGTGGAGCATTGAAAGCATTATCATCTTGGTTGAACTCAAGTTCCATTTCATCTACCGGTTCATTATGTGGTTCAGCTTGGTTTCCTTGAGGTTCTTCAAAAATAAAACGCCAATGCTGAATATAACGGATGTTAATTTGCTCGGGGCATGGTAGAATGACATTGGGAGCCAGAGTTTTGTTGACGACCAGAGTGTGACGACCATCAGGTCGTAGTGACACCATATATGAGTCACGGAAGTAAGTGAGATCGAGGAATTGAGCAGGCATCATGTATTGTGCAAGTGAAAGAATATCATCAGCGAGGCCTAAGGCATATGCCAATGTGGTAACAATACCGCCAAAATAGAAGGGGTTTGTAGCGGGAGAGTTGAAGCATCCTTGGATGTGTTGGAGCATAAAAGGTGCGGCATTAATTCATAGATTATTGAGCGCACAGAACAAAAATAATAAATCATTCTGATTCACCTTGTGGTTGTTGGTTCTTGCAAAAATAGTGTGCGCCAAAATACGTTGAAAATAACGGATAGCGGGATTTTGAATATGAGAAGCTATAAGATTCCTCCAACCAGTAGAATGTTCTCCAGTTAGATTAAACCACCGATCGAAACCAAGTTGTTCCCAAGATCTGCTATTGAGTTGTTCAAAAATATTGCGATGAGCATGTTGATCTCAAGAAAATTGCAAATAAGTAGCAACCTCTTCTTGATCTAAATTATATTCGCGATTAAACATTCGAAATTGGATGTTACCAGTTAAGAGTGGTAGATCAGAAGGAGTATTGCAGTTGAAGGAGCTTAAAAACTCAAGGACGAGCGGCTCAAAAGTAGGAGCGGATTCAGTACAGAGGTGGAGTAGGTGGGATTTTGTGAGGAGGCGGTTCACGCCATCTGCTAAACCCAAGGTTTCTAGACTTTCAGTGTCCACATATCTTGTAGGGACAAGTGATCATGCATAGAAAGCTATATATTTATTACGTTGAGCATCATCGTCATCTTCTCTGAAAATGATTCTGGATAGGTCGGGAGGTGGTCTCTCAGGGCGCGCATTTCGGATGATAGATCGTGGAGGCATGGTGTTTATTTGGAAGAAAGACTAGAAATGTGTGAAGAAATTGGAAATAGAATGTTATGAGGGTGTGAAGAAGAGAATGATGGTGGTATGAATTTATATTGTGGTTTTTAGGTGGTGGCATGATGGTAGAAATAAGTGTGATTTATGGTAGTGGTGAAGTTTGAAAGAGTAGAAAAATGGGAAATAGTGTGGAGATGGGATGAATGTATAAAGTTTATGAGGTTTAAATGAAGGAAATAAATGGAGAGAGGGAAGAATTTTGAAGGTTGAATTTGAAATTCAAAATTAAAAAATGGGGGAATCTTGGTCAATCACGCGTGGACTGAGGCAAGGCAGAGTCAAACTGCCACCCCCTTGCGAGACGAGCGTCTCAGGTGGGTAGTCTGTGAGGCAGCCTCATGCAAGCATGGAGACGGGCGTCTCCTGTCTTAGTTGTTATACCCCAAAATTTGCCCGCATCTTTTTTCAAGAAAACTTCAATCTAAAAATTAAGAGTTTCATATAATCTTGGATTTTCACATCCTGATTTATGAATACTTGATTTTTAGAATTTTTTTCTTATACAGTATTTTGGCTTGCTGTTGAATTTATTCTTACGCAAACGCCAGTTACTGTTTATTACTTCACACGCTATTTATTTGATATTTATTTACAGATAAGTAGTACTGACGCAATTGGTACAGAGTTAAATCTTTTGCAGGCGCAGAGTCCGGGATTCAGACTGTACTGGTAACAAGTAAATTATTATTAATTTTTGTCTCCCACTAACTTTTGTACTATATTCCATTATTTTCAAAATCTCTTTTCAAATCTCTTTTTCAAAAATCAAATCTTAACTTTATTCTACACATCTCTCTTTTTCCCAACACTATCATACACTTTCTTTCAAATCTTACTTCCACTCAAATTTTCCTTTTGTACGGAATCACTTCATTCCCCAACGTCTCTATCCTTCTTTTCATTCTATAAATACCTCTCATTTTTTTCATAAAATCTCACATCAAATTCTAAATCATTTCTCAAATTTCTACTTCATATCCATTCTCTATTCCTCCCCGGTAAAATGGCGAAGCGGATGGAAACATGTTTTCTTATGGTCATCACCATTGCTACGGTGATCATGTCCTTCTTCTGTCTGCATAGTCCTGAAAAATGTGGACCTGCGATGGTTACACTCCCGATCATCTATTTTCTGTTGGTCATAGCATGGGTTATTAATCGTCACTCTTAAAGTTTGCCATATCTCTTATTTTCTTAAATGTACCGTTTATTCGTCGTACTGTCAGTATTAAATGTTGTACTATTTGTCATATTGTTGCTTAATTATTCAGATAATATTTTGTGTGTTTTCTGCCAGTCAAATATTTATTTTTCTGTGCATTAAATGATTTTCAGGGTTATTATCGGTAATTTTGCTCGCTTACAGTAAATATTAATTATTTATTATGTCTGTGTTTTTTAACAAGTCATGTAAATAAACTTTCATCTTTCACATAAAACAAAAACAACAAAAATAAAATTAACTTTGACTGTTGATTTTTCACTCTAGCTGTTACATGCCTGAATAGTCAGTTGACAGTCAAACTGCTGACAGTACAATTCTCCGTGTTTTGTACCATCAATCAAATCAAAATTTTGCATTTCAAAATTCCAAGATTTTTGTCCTAGAAGTCTTCTGAATATCACATGATTAGCAGAGACTCAGCACTGCACAAAAATCAGGTACGCTTAACTGTCTCCTACACAAACAGTCCCTGATTAGGGTTTATTGTTTTTTCAGGAGAAACAAGTTTTTGAGACCTCAAATGGATTTCATGGACCTCCATACATCTCAAAGTACCATCATACAAATTTTCAAACTTCAATTCACTCAGACGCACCGTCAGCAGCTCAAATAGTCAACAGACGACCCGTTTGACCAAAAAAGTCAACAGACAGTCAAAAATGAAATTTTTTGTCAACATCCATATTTTGTCAAAGGATTCATCATTTGATCATTGGATGATCATAATTCATCAAGGAAAGATCAAAAATCAACAAAACCCTAAGATTCAAAATTAGGGTTTTCTCCTAAAAATTCAACTGAACTTTGACTGGTCATAACTCTCTCATCCTTCATCCAAAAAATTCAAACCAAAGCTCATTTTGAAGGAAATTCAATTATCTTTCAAATTCAATTGGTCCCATGGTCATTAGGTTCACCATTTGAAAAATATGAACCACGACATTACATTTCATTTTCAAAGTCAACAAAAAGACACTTTTTTCAAAAGGATACACAAGGAGCATCAAAAATCATTTTGACATGAGACCAAAGACATTGGTTAGAGGACTCTTTGAGGTTTCCAAAAAGTGCAAGATCTCCTTCATATGACAAAAATTGAGGGATTTACACCTTGTTGAAGTTGGCTAAATTTTGGGAAAATGCTTAAAACCAACATTGCTCAAAAATGTATTTTTTCCAAATGGGGCCAAGTTTTCATAGTTCAAACATGTTTACCATGATATAATGGGCCTCCCACGACCAAGACAAAGCCCACACCATTTTTATTCATTTTTGGTTTAATTTTATCCTATTTTAAGATTAAATGAAAATGGAAAATGGAAGGATAATGCATAGCTTAGTTTCTAAGCATGAGTCATCAAAGAATCTTTAATTTTCTGCAGAAGATTGAAGTACAAGGCAAGAGAAGTGAAGAGGAGCAAGACTTGGTCAACAATTCAAAGATTTTTAATATTTAAAAATCAAGAATTCAACAAAGGCAATCAATGCTTCTTGGCTTAGTTTCTAAGCACCTCTTGGCCTATAAATGAAGCTGAATACTTCAACAACAAGACACAAAAGAAACACACGAAATTATAGCCAAGGCATAGCAAGAAACTTCACAAAATTCTCAAAAAAATTCATAACTTTGTAAATTTTCGTTTTCCATATTCCAATCATTATCAATACAAATAAACACTTCCAATCATCTCCTAAACTAATATAGAGTAAGATTAAGCTTTTTGTTTGGTCCCATGAGAGTCATAATATGCGTATAAAGCTTTACATGAACATACACTCGTAGCTTTCGTTTTCGTATGCATGCTTAACTAAAATAAAATCTAACCATTTGCATGGACTCATGGCATGATATAGAGTAGGTTTGAGTGATCACATGCAAGCTTTAACGTGTTTTTGAAGCTCCACCATTTTTGAGCTTCAAACATGTGAAGCTTTCGTTCTCCATGATAGAGGCTCCAAATGAAAAAACTAACGACGCTATCATGTTCAGAAGGGTCAATTTAGGTAATCTGGGTGGCCTTTGTTCTTTTCCATTTTCATTTTGTAGGTCATTCAAAAGGTTGAAGAATTGAAAGCAAAATCCGCAAGAAAATCCGCAGGTAAGTCTGCAAGAAATTCCGCAGGTAAAAGGAAGAAGATGATGAATAGTGAGGTTGAATCTTTGACCGCACGCGTGGCATATTCTCCTCTTCCCATTCGCTGGTCAACCAGCATGGACCCCACTTGGAATGTTTGAATTCAGCATGTTCCCATGTGGCACCTCTAATCACGTGTACCATGTATCCACGCATCTGGGCCATAGATCTCCACTAAAAAATGAATCCAACGCATCAGAATGAGCCTCATGTCATGGACCTCATTTAATTACCACACATGATCATATCTTTTTATATTTTCTATTTTTATTTTAATTTCTTTATAAAATTAATTAAAAATAGTTTTAAATATCCAAAAAATACACAAAATATATTTTTAAGTTTCTAAAATAATATTTTATTTTCTGATATAAAAATATTTTATTTTTCTTCATAATTTAAATATTTTGTATAATTAATTAGATAATATGCATATATTTATCTTTTAATTATTTTCAACCAATCAAAAATCCTAAAAAATTTGTTCTTTATATTAAATATTGTTTATATATCATAGGCTAATTTTGTACATATTTAGAATAATTTTCTCTTTAAGTTTTAATTATTTGTGTAATTATTTATATAATTATGTGTTAATTAACTTAATAAATTTCAAATCAATTTCAAAAATCCCAAAAAAAATATAGTTTTGTTTTAAAATTAATTGAAAAGCATTTTGAACATATTTTGAACTTCATTTTTAGGTTTGAAATTTATTTTCATCTTTTTTCCTCATTTTAATTTAATTGATCATGCATTAATTATAATTAAAATCAATCATAAAAAATCCAAAAACATTTCTTTTATTTTCTTGCAATTTAAATTCCTAGATAAATGTATAGGTTGTCAAATTCATGTAAATAGCGTAGTTTACATTTCCTGCACAATCGATGTAATAGCGTAGATTTACTTTCCGCATTTTACATTTCCGCATTTTAAATTCCAGCACATATAAACTGCGTGTATGCCAAAGATAAAATTGAATCGGTAGATCACTAACTTCAAAGATAAAATATCTGAATCCAAACACAATCACACTTGCACCTCTTAGGGTAATCCCTTTCTCATTCTTTTCAAAATCAAAATCAAATTCTATTATTTCAAACGCAAAATCGAACTTTTGTTTATATCCGGTGAAAGGATAGATTTTTAAAGGAAATAGGATAAAGACCTTATAACTCAGGGTAGACCTCCTAATTTGCTTGCTCAAATCAAAACAAACAAATCTCTCATATATCATTGTTTTTCAAAATAAAACTTTCAAAAAGACAATACTTTGTATATATCCAAACAAGGATCATTACGAAGTTAACGTTCTTTTTTCAAAAACATCTTTTGAAAGATAAAAACACTTTGTATACATCCGCACAAGGATCATTACAAAGTCAATTTACAAAGGTATTTGGAACCACATACGAGCATTTCAAGGCAATCGAAAAGTAATTGAAAACAAGTGAGCTAAGCAAATTAAAGAGCCCATGGATAACCATGGATACAAAGGGTGCTAACACCTTTCCTTTGTATAACCTACCCCCTTACCCAGAATTTCTTAAAGGTCTTTTTTCTGTTTCTTTTATAAACCTTTCCTTAATTGGATAAAATAAAAGGTCGGTGGCGACTCTCTGATTTTCAAAAAATACAAAAGCAGAAACAAAAAAGAGTCAGTTCGCGTATCTCTCCACGAGAGGTATGGCAAAAAACCGAGTGCACGACATTAGTCATGCAGGGAACGTGGTCCTACGAAGGGGTGACGGGCGTCTCCTAGCCTAGGTGGACGTTTTGTCCATTTTTGCTTCTGGGAACGTGTGTCTGATAGTACAATTAAGCATGTAAATAGTATAGAATAGTGTGACACAGTTTAGCACTATAAATGGAAAATTGTAGGTGACAGAATGCATTATAATTTATGCAGTTAATTAGATATAGCAGGTAATATGACAGCATAAAATATAATAAAACAGAATCAGGTAACTAAATAATAAATTGCATTAAGATTGAAAGTACTGATTGCTGATTGTTATAGCAGGAAAAATAAAAGTTGCATAAAATAAACACTTAGACTAAAAATAGAAAATGACTAATAAATCTAAAAACTAAAAATTAAAACTAGTCTTCTAATAATCAACATCACTAGCCACTTTTCTTGTTTTGCATATTAGGAGCTATCGAATAAATGTACTTGAACATTGATCAGTGCATTTTAATGCACGTTCTTCCATGTTTGTACTCAAGCATTTCTTCGGTTTGTTTTATTTATTTTTATGTTTTAATATGTTTTTATATTTTATTTTATTTTTGCACTTATTTGTTTTTCGTATTAATTTTTCAGCATTAACAGTCTGCGCGGAAACGATCATATATGGAGTTCCAGGAGTCCGATTGAGGCGTTCTAATAATCTCCGGAAAGCTAAGAGAAAGAGCTACAATTCTTATGTTGGAGTCGAAGTCAGAATCGGACTGTAGAAGGGCCAGAATATTCGTTGAAGTTGCAGTACTAGTTTTAGTTAAGTTTCGGGTCAATTAGTTTTGGGTCTGAGTCGTATTTTTGACCCAGTTGGATTGTAAAACGGGTCGTTCTCTCTCCCCTTAGGGTAGCAGCCGCGACACTGTTCATGCTATCTACTATTTCACGAAAAAATCAAGGTTGTACGAATTGATCATGAAGAACTAATTCCTAGAGGTTAATCTGCTGTAAGCGGTTTCCGCCGATACTTTGAGGTTCTTATATTTTCCAATTAATCTATTTCCTTTCAATTCTAATCTTTGATATGTTGTTTGCTTAATTCGATATTATCCAAGGTTAGATTGATTTATTTCGATGGTTGCATGTTCCTATACTTTAATCGCGTTTGCTTAATCCGCGTATGTTTGTCGTGTTTGCTTAATTCACGATTACTATATATAATCCGTTTGCTTAATTCGGGAATTAGGAACATACATCACATAATTTCAATTGCGCTTGTATAATTGTTTTTATAATCGAAAAGGGAATAGAATCCGCTTGTGAGTTGGAAATTATTTGGATCGATGATAAGTTAGGAAGCCAAAACAGTAGATTAATCATTTCAGCTTATTTTGATAATCACTTATTTTCAATATTTTGTTTAATCGAAATCTAAAACAAACCCCCCCTAAATCGATTTACCTTTGGTTAATAATCAACGAGAATCCTTGTGAGAACGATATTCGAGTTGTCGTTACCGCTAAACTACCATTTTACAAAATACTCGTTTTTGATCCGTGCGCGACAGCGGATCAAATTGGCGCCGTTGCCGGGGATTCTTGTTATTATTAATTGATTTTAGAGTCTTAGGTTTAGTGTTCGTGCGTTTAGGCCGTAGTTTCCTCACGGTTTAGGTCAGTCCGCGTTTAGAGTCGAAAAAGTCAGGTTTTGCAAAAATTGTATTCGTTTGTAAAACGTTTTTGCCTACTGGAAGTAGAAAAATCGTGCGATCAATACTCCCTTACTCTAGAAGAGTAAGGGAATTCGACCCAAAATCGCCAAATTCATCGTTTTTCTGTTTTTAATGAATTTTTTACTATTTTCATAGAGTCAAAAAAATCCAAAAAAAAATCCCAAAATTCTTATTTGTCTTAATTAGATTAAATTTCGTGTTTTTATATTTTTCTGAATTTAGTTTAATCATTTTTATTCTTTCTATTCGTTTCTGCATGTATGGGACTTTATCGTTATTTCGGTGTTTGTTGAACTCATGGCGGAACAAAGAACACTAACGCAGTTGGCTGTCCCTAATGTGAACTATAATGGTTTATGTATTGACTATTCTGCGGGTGATGCACCTTTTGAATTGGAATATGGTTTAACACATTTGTTGCCTAGGTTTAATGGTTTTGCAGGTGAGGATCCACATAAGCATCTGAAGGAATTTCAGGTTGTGTGCTCTGCCCCTTCCGAACCTTCACTAGAGGATATTGTCAAACAAATGGCTGCAAATAATCTTCAGTATCAACAGCAAGTAGATTCTACTCTCCAGACTTTGCAAACACAGATTGGACAGCTTGCCACTTTGATGAATGCCATGCAGCAAGCTCAAGGATCAAACCAACAACGCTTGGAAGAGCATTCTGTTTTTCAAATAGAGTTGCTTTCTGAAAATGTTGATGATACTTGTACTGATTTGTTTGCAGATGATTTTCCATCATTGTCTGGTTTTGATGATATTTACTCTTGTGATGTTTGTACTAACACTAAAATTTGCTCTATTTGTGCTGAAATTGAGGTTGCCTTGCAAGTTGATATTCTTACTACAGATGAGGTTGCAAATGAAGTTGTTCATGTAGATGAAGCTCTCGACACCCCGGCTGCCCGGATCAAACCATCCATTGAACAACCACCTTCCCGGGAGCTGAAACCAATTCCTCAAAATCTTAAATATACTTATTTAGAGATGAATGAAAAACTTTCGGTTATAATTTCTTCTAAACTTTATTTTGATCAAGAAAGTAAGTTTTTGCAGGTTTTGAAGAAGCATAACAAAGGAATTGGATGGACCTTGGATGACATTTATGATATTAGCTCGTCCATGTGTGTGCATAGGATCTCACTTGAAGATGCAGCAAAAGTAGCGAGGCAGCCCCATAACCTTTGGTTCCTTGATGTTGTGAAAGATGAGAGCACCTTCACGTGCCCATTTGACACTTTTACTTTTAGAAGAACATTCTTTGATCCTGGAATAAAAGGCGAAGGAGCTAAACCACTTTTTAAGGACGGTGAGAATTATCGAAAGCTACTCCATGAGAGCCCCACTTTGGAAGAAGAGAATATAGAAGATCTCTCTTTGGGAAAGGCAGCTTATGTGATCACTTATCCTCCTTGACTACTCGGGTGTGTTCTTTCCTTTCTCTCACTCTTATTTTATATTAATGTTCTTTCATTGAGGACAATGTATGTCTTAAGTGTGGGGGAGAGAATCATTTATTTGTTTTGTTTTCTTTCAATTTTTTTTGTTTTTGTTTTAATTTCAACCAATAAAAAAATGCATCTTCTTGAAAGTTTTAGGCTATAGACTGATTTGAGTCGAGTTTGCGGAGACGTGGGAAAAATTCACAAGATCGGTATCGTTCTAACACCGTACGTCTCCTGCATATGGAAATCGATTTGAATTTTTTATTATGTTTTAGCCTTAAATTCTCATTTTCTGACAGCTCTTGAGTAGTTTATTTCAGCACTCGGCACCATCTCTCACACACTTTACGCAGGGAAGCCGATGAATATAAGTGAATGTTCCGAAAAGAAAAAAAAAAGAAAAGAAAAAGGTAATACACCTTCTAAGTTTGGTGATCCTCACCCGGTCACTTAACCCAACGGTTGTGTAATCTTAAAAAAAAAAGTTTTCAAAACTCTTTGTTAGTTGGTTCAGCGGTTTCTGGTGCTGAACTTGGTAGGGAGGATTACAGTCCGATCCCCCGCAACTACATCTGAGTAAGCAAAGGGTTATGCCACGCAAGTACCGGAACCCCGTGCAAAAGGATCAGAGTCACTAACCGGTCGTCCTGCTATAAGTGTGTCGAGATAACGGGCTTCATGTGATTGCGCCTGAATGAAAAAGAGCAAAGAGGATGAGTAAGTTAGGCTATGGTATAATAATATGATTTGAATTGGTTTGTGTATTTAGGAGCCTTATGTCTGCATATTTGTGGTTAGTGTTCTTACGATGTCCTTAGTGTGCAAGATTAGTACCTGTCGATGCAAACTTACCCTAAGAAGATTTGTAGCCTAGGATGAGTAACTGTTGATGTATTTCTGCTTTCTTTTCATTTTGCTCGGAGTGCAAAAGTTCAAGTGTGGGGGAATTTGATCAGTGCATTTTAATGCACGTTCTTCCATGTTTGTACTCAAGCATTTCTTCGGTTTGTTTTATTTATTTTTATGTTTTAATATGTTTTTATATTTTATTTTATTTTTGCACTTATTTGTTTTTCGTATTAATTTTTCAGCATTAACAGTCTGCGCGGAAACGATCATATCTGGAGTTCCAGGAGTCCGATTGAGGCGTTCTAATAATCTCCGGAAAGCTAAGAGAAAGAGCTACAATTCTTATGTTGGAGTCGAAGTCAGAATCGGACTGTAGAAGGGCCAGAATATTCGTTGAAGTTGCAGTACTAGTTTTAGTTAAGTTTCAGGTCAATTAGTTTTGGGTCTGGGTCGTATTTTTGACCCAGTTGGATTGTAAAACGGGTCGTTCTCTCTCCCCTTAGGGTAGCAGCCGCGACACTGTTCATGCTATCTACTATTTCACGAAAAAATCAAGGTTATACGAATTGATCATGAAGAACTAATTCCTAGAGGTTAATCTGCTGTAAGCGGTTTCCGCCGATACTTTGAGGTTCTTATATTTTCCAATTAATCTATTTCCTTTCAATTCTAATCTTTGATATGTTGTTTGCTTAATTCGATATTATCCAAGGTTAGATTGATTTATTTCGATGGTTGCATGTTCCTATACTTTAATCGCGTTTGCTTAATCCGCGTATGTTTGTCGTGTTTGCTTAATTCACGATTGCTATATATAATCCGTTTGCTTAATTCGGGAATTAGGAACATACATCACATAATTTCAATTGCGCTTGTATAATTGTTTTTATAATCGAAAAGGGAATAGAATCCGCTTGTGAGTTGGAAATTATTTGGATCGATGATAAGTTAGGAAGCCAAAACAGTAGATTAATCATTTCAGCTTATTTTGATAATCACTTATTTTCAATATTTTGTTTAATCGAAATCTAAAACAAACCCCCCTAAATCGATTTACCTTTGGTTAATAATCAACGAGAATCCTTGTGAGAACGATATTCGAGTTGTCGTTACCGCTAAACTACCATTTTACAAAATACTCGTTTTTGATCCGTGCGCGACAGCGGGTCAAACACCTCGTCGAATTGTGCATTCACAGTGTCCATGAATTCAACGAAGTGCATTTGTAGAGAGTGAATTTTGTCTCGCATATGTTGTACTTCATGTTGCAGCGCATCGATAGCTTGGCCATGGGTAATCGGGTGATAAGCATGCTCGATCCTTGGAGGAGCATTTCTCGGGGCTACAGATTCAGCAGATTCAACTGGGTATGCTAAAGGATTAGGATGTTGTGTGTAACACCCCATTTCTACCCGAAAAATATATATAAATCAGAGTTTTCCAAATTTTCCAATAAACAAATGAGGCGTCACATAATAAAACAAAACAAATCAACTCGTCGCATAAAGCAGATACATAGCACCTTTGAAACAGAATAACTTATTTTATTAAAACACAGCGGAATCACTTAAACAAGTATTCAATAAAATATCTTCAGTTAACTTATCATTTTGTTCAACCAAGATAACACAATTAAACAACAACATCATGAATGACATAAATCGTTCCCCCTAGAGTGCTACGTATCAGAGCGACGACCGACTCGAGTAACGGCAACTAAATCTTCATACTTGAATACCTGCACGTTGCCAATATAAAGGCAACGGCGAAACAAGAGAAAAGGGTGAGATATCAAATCATATAAGTGGGCGTATGATAAAGTGCATGCTAGGATTCAGATATATAAAATCATCACATTGCAAGTATCAATAGCTACTATACACATCATACTTCTACTCTTCATTAGTCTCACATACTTTTCATCACACAACAAGTCATAATCATATAAATAGTATCATCCAATAAATTTCACATATTCAAGTATGCACAAAATTCAATAGTATAATACTCAAAAGATTCAATACTATTATCCCAAATATATACACCATCCATCATTATCACATACTCACACATTTAACCAATTATGTATCAAAACATCACCAATTTCAATTATCACCTCTCATGTACATATAACAATCACATAAATGCATATATTCAAACATCGCATAATCTCAATATGACTCAATGCAAGACATGTGACTCTATGCATGTGGTACCCAATGTGGACCCAAAGTTCCACCGCTTCCGATTCATATAGAATCTAGCCACGCTTCAGATCCGGACAAGATCAAAGCCACCAAATATAAACATATAGTTTACCGCTTTCCGAATTCACTCTAGAATTCAAGCCCCACTTTTGTTTCAAAGCAAACCACCTTTGTTTCAAGGCACACCATGACATGAATGCATGTACAATGTTGACAAACATATGCAATTAAGATCATCTCTACCATCTTAATATTTAGCATATCACAATAATTCAACTCGATGAATTATCCACCAATTGTACACAACATTCACAACACATACATATGATTCACATATAAAAGGCCAATTAATCAATTACGATTCACAAAATCCAATTAACACTAGTAACCGTACTATCTCATGTTAATTCTCATTTTGCCAATTATATATGAACATACACATTTAAAATCAAGCAATTAATCATTAAAATTAATGCTATCCAACTACCCACAGAGAATCAATATCAAAACAACATCATTGACATAATAATATATATTTCTCAACATACATATTCAAGTCAAAACACAATTACGGATAAATTCTGAAAATATCGTAATTTACGGACAAACCAAATAGTTGATCTAATTCCAAATTGTATTCTAATCAATTAAACACATTGAAATTAACTCAACTATTAATTTAATCAACCGATTAATAATTACACTATATTAATTTAATTCACATCTATTTCTACTCCATTTCCAATTTTCTAGCATTCTATTGCTCAAGACCATTTTTATTAAAAAGAATATCGCGCTAGCTTTCTAACGCCTCGAACGGAGACTCAAATGGAGTTACGGTTCAAAAGATATGAATTGTTAAAGTTTCAACAAAAAAACAAACACCGACATCATACACTAACAACTCTAAACATGTCAAAATTACGCTAAACAAATAAAAGTATGACTCTTAATAATCCAAAACAACTCTGACAACTTATTGTCAACTCTAACAACTCTATTGACAACTCTATTGATAATTCTATTAAATTATTATAATTTATTTATAAAGAATATTTGAATCAAACACAATTTCGGTCGATTAATAAAATATCACAATTTCAACAAAATAACACCACACGTTAATCTACTAATTAAACTTAGCTACCCCACGAATTTTCATCAAATTTCGGGCAACTAATTATACCGCTTAATTCGGCTATTTCAATCAAACGAGACTGTTTTATATTTTATTAGTCCTATAAATAACTGTTACTTACTGTTTCTAACATATATGATTTCCTAATTAAATTCATTTTCCTTATATCATACCATTCTATATATATTTTATCTCAATGTTTCTAACCTATGCTATTTCATAATTAAATTCATTTTCTTTGTATCATACCATTCTATATATATTTATCTCAATTAACAGTAGGAAACATAAAAAAATAAACAATGGAACACAATTACAAAAACAGAAACGTAAATAGCATTGCAACACCCAATGGAATGGCACAAAACGAAAATGGTATGCATAAGTGTATATCTCATTTCAAGTTTATACCATTATGTAAATATTATATATATATATATGTTAATAATAAAGTATTATGATGAACAATGAAACAAAAGAAAAACAGAAGAAACAGTGCACAACAAGAAAATATTATGCAACACCCATATGTTGAGAATTGCATCAAACGATGTAGCCTAATGGGGTCGCTCGGCAACCCCTCTCCCATTGAACAATGTTGCACGTCATGAGATTTCAATACCGTCCGTTATGACTTGTTTCGCATAATATCAACACCGTGTTAATTTCTAAAGATACCGACGGCAAATTTCAAACAGCAACAATAATAGATTTCAAGACAGCAACCCAAATTCATACAATATTTGGTTTTCTAGCAACGATTTAAACAAGCAAAAGTAATAATCTATACATCCGATCCCCCCATACAATATTTCATAAGCCCCATTATAGAAAGAGAACCCCACCCTTACCTTATCAATGGAAGCAACTCAATGAGTCTCTAATTGCATCTTTGCTTGACACCATGGATGAAAAATCTTCAAGCTTCTTCTTCTTCTCAATAGTTTTGCCTCTTTCTCCTCTATTCTTGTTTCTTTATTATGACAACTCCCCCTTTCCAAAATCTCTAAAACCCTAATATAAAACCAATTGGGCTTAGTGTTTAAATCCTCTCTTTATTTAATATCCTCCAAAATCAATTTAGGCCCAATAAGAGATATAACTCAAATAATCAATTATATCACTTATAGTAATAATTCCTTCAATATAATAATTCCGACTTATAAATAATATTATTCTCAATATTATTTTCCGACTATTCGACTTCAATTTATATAATTCCAAATACGCCCTTAAATAACACCGACAATCCAAATTCGACTAAATCAAGTATTTAAATCCTTCAATAATTTAATTAACCAATTTAATTAAATTCGGGGTGTTAGATTGTGGCTCATGCTCAACTTCGGTCATATCCTCGGATTGATCTTCTTGCGAACCAGGAGGTGTTTCAGGATCATATTTAGGAACAGGTTCGTCCTCAGGCATAGGTTCGTACTCAGGTACAGGTTCATCCTCGGGAATAGGTTCATATTCAGGAGGATCCATGTCATAATATCCAGGAGGAGTCTCAGGCTCAGATTACGACTCCGCTTCAGGCATGTCATCATCAAAATGTTCATTAGCTTGTGGAGTTTCAGGAGATGATTCTCTGTCGGGAATCTGACCATAATAAAGCCAATTATCAGGGTTGTGCACACTCGTCCTAGGATTAGGTGAGGTGAACTGACCCAAGACTTGGTTATTAATAAGGAGCTTAAACTGATCAGGACCAGGGTTTCCTATGATACCTCTATTGAAACAGAAACGAATGTCCATGGAGTTATAATTACCAAGCAGTGTCAATCCAAGAAGCGGTTGTACCAAACC
The DNA here is from genome assembly GCF_029867415.1 of Vicia villosa. Classification (NCBI taxonomy): domain Eukaryota; kingdom Viridiplantae; phylum Streptophyta; class Magnoliopsida; order Fabales; family Fabaceae; genus Vicia; species Vicia villosa. The sequence goes on from NW_026705690.1 coordinate 73,541, forward strand.
TATAGCATTCGCGATCATGGTGACGAATCCTCCGATCAGAATGGGTGAAACTTCGTCTTGCGTGATATGCTTGAAGTTTGCTAGCATAAAAGTAACAATATTGACCGGACGATTCTGAGAAGCGCAAAACATGATGAACAATTCTTCTCTAGATACTTTAGTGACGTTCTCAGCTTTACCGAAAATGTAATGAGCTAAAATCTTGTGGAGGTATTTGAAGGCCGGATTATGGATGTTCTCAGAATGAAACTCATGCTCTTCAGGATTATCATTTCCAGTAATTCTCCCCAAAAAATTCTCTAGCTCACGGTAGGCAAATAGTTCCTCTTGAACTACAGTAAATGCATCCATTCCATTGGGAAGTCCCAACATAGGAGCAAAATCTCGGATACAATACTGATATTCTATTCCAAACAGCCTAAAAAGGATTACTCCTCTTTTCATTCCTTGTCCACAGTTTGGCAGATAAGTAAGTGAACTCAAGAATTCCATAGTGAGCATTCGGTAAGTGCAAAATCTTCGTAGCAAGTGAGAACCAGGCCAACCTATTTGGTTCAGCAAGTACATGACGCTTTCTTCAATTCCTAATTTCTTCATAGTTGGGCAATGAGGGTAGAGAGATAAATCCATTATTCCCTCAGCCAGCTTAGCATATCTTCCTACTTGCCCTCTACCTCTGAACACCACTTCCATATTGTCAACTTCTTGCATCGTGATCAGTTAGTAACTAAGTTAGCTTGTGAGTTAAGTTGAAAAATATGAAAATTAAGTCAGAAATAGGCGGGTGTTGAAAAAGAAGAAAGCTAAAAAGAAATAAAAATAAAAAAGATATAACAAAATTATAATAATAATTATAATGATAAAAAGATGAAATTTTTATAACAATAATTATAATTATAATAATTATTATAATCAAAGAATGAAGGAAAATAAAAATTTAAAATAGATTAAAATAAAATAAAAACAAAAAATTGGAATTTAAATTAAATGGTTAAAGAGAAATAAGAAAATTAAATAGTAATAAAAATGTGGGTTGTCTCCCACTAAGCGCTTTGTTTAATGTCGTAAGCTCGACAATTTAAACGAAATTCATTTGTCAGATTGAGCGGGTAGCTCGTCAAGTTTGAAAATTTCTATATTTTCATCGTTCTCGAGACGATGATTATGTTTAAGACGTTGCCCATTTACGACAAAAGGTTCGACTGTTTTTCCTCTAATTTCTATCGCTCCGCTCGGAAAGATGTTAGTAATTTCGAATGGACCAGACCATCTAGAACGTAGTTTTCCAGGAAATAATTTCAGCCTAGAATTAAATAATAGAACTTTATCGCCTATGTTAAAACTTTTCCTAGATATACGGTTGTCGTGCCATTTTTTCGTTCTTTCTTTATAAATTCTAGCATTTTCCTAAGCGTCTTGTCTAAGTTCTTCTAATTCGTTTATGTCTAGAATGCATTTTTCGCCAGTGGTAGTATCATTTAAATTCAATGTCTTAATGGCCCAATAAGCCTTATGTTCTAGTTCTACCAGGAGGTGACAAGATTTTCCATAAACGCGTTTGAAGGGAGTGGTTCCTATTGGAGTCTTGAAAGCTGTCCTATAAGCCCATAAAGCTTCATTTAACTTGGAGGGCCAATCTTTTCTAGATGTAGCAACAGTCTTTTCCAATATTTGTTTTATCTCTCGGTTAGATACCTCCACTTGTCCGCTTGTTTGTGGATGGCATGGCGTCGCTATTCGGTGATTAACTCCATATTTCCAAAGAAGTTTTTCGAGGATTTTTGAAATGAAATGAGAGCCTCCATCGCTAATCACTAGTCTTGGTACGCCAAACCTAGGAAAGATGACATTTTTAAATAGCTTGGTAACTACTCGTGTGTCGTTTGCAGGGGAAGTGATAGCTTCTATCCATTTTGAAACATAATCGACAGCAACGATGATGTATTTATTGCCAAACGATGATGGAAAGGGGCCCATAAAGTCTATTCCCCAGACGTCAAATATTTCTACTTCTAAAATGCCTTTTTGGGGCATTTCGTCTCGTCTCGAGATGTTTCCAGTTCGTTGACATCTATCACAGTTTGTAATGGCAAAGTGAACGTCTTTCCACAGGTTAGGCCAATAGAGTCCAGATTGGAGGATCTTTGCACAAGTTTTAGACGTGCTTGCATGAACTCCATAGAGGGATGAATGGCAATGCGTTATTATACTTCCTATTTCTTCCTCGGGTACGCAACGTCTAAAGATTCCATCGGGGCCTCTCTTGAAAAGAAGAGGATTGTCCCAATAGTATTGTTTTAGGCCGTGGAAGAAATTTTTCTTCTGTTGGTAGCTTAAATCAAGAGGAAGTACACCAACGACTAAATAGTTTACGAAATCCGCATACCAAGGTGTAATGGTCATGGCTAGAGTGGTTGCGACAGGTTCGTCGGAGGCGTTTCTTTCTATTTGAGTGATAAGCTTATCGTAAGGAAAATCGTCGTTAATTGGTACGATTTCAGGTTCTAGGTTTTCTAAACGAGAAAGGTGGTATGCTACAACATTTTCTGTTCCCTTTTTGTCTTTAATTTCTAAATCGAATTCTTGCAATAGCAAGATCCATCTTAGGAGTCTTGGTTTAGCGTCCTTTTTAGTCAGTAAGTACCTAATTGCAGCCTGGTCGGTGTATATGATTATTTTGGCTCCTACTAGATAGGAACGGAATTTGTCAAAAGCAAATACTACCGCCAAAAGCTCTTTTTCAGTTGTAGCGTAATTCATTTGAGCTTCGTCCATAGTTCTACTAGCATAGTAAATGACGTGAAGTTTCTTATCCTTTCGTTGACCTAGAACAGCACCTACGTATTGCACCCTGATTTTTACCCTACAATTTCATTTCATTCGCATCATTGCATTTCATCTGATTATGTTTTATGTTACTAACCTTGCACAATTTCATGACTTTAATTTTTAATTCAATTTAAATCAAGTTGAATTTTAAATTTGAGTTAATAAAATCATTTTCTTTATCATATTATTTTTTGTTTTAGTCTTTTAATAGAATTCAAATAAAAAGGTCCATTTGGTACAAAGGATTGAAAGCCCATTATCATGCTGGTTGGGTCCAAGTTTTAGCCATATTCTATCAAGCCAAAATTGCTAGGTGAGCAAAATATTGGTGGGACCACATAAGCATGCACAGGAAAAGCTCCCCACGATTTCAAGCTCTAGCAGAGTCACAATTTTCATGATGGTACTAAAAACAAAATCAGATTGCCAAGCTCCATATTCACGTTCATCATGCCTCACGATTGAATCACACAAACAATCGGTCACAAATTTGAATCCTCACCATCTATTCAAAATTAATCAATGGTCCAAATTCTTTCTAAGCTTTTCACACGGATCATGAGTCACAATTCCCTCCAAATTCAACAGAAAATTTCAATCTCTTCATCTATAAATAAAGCTTCAGTCTCACAAGAAAAGGGAGGAGAAAAAGATAACGTTATGCTGCCAAATTGAAATCCAGAATTTCTCCTCAAAGTTAACCGAGCTCTGCAGATCTCACTAGTTTCAAATCTTCAACATACCTTCACTTGAACACACTGATCATCACCATGAGTCACTTGCTCTGACTTCACACCTCTGCCTCCTTCAAATTCTACCAGCATACAACAATTACTCATCATCATGTCACGGTGATTTTCACCTGCAGAGTTACAACATAACAATGACGTCGTAATGATTCAGAACGTAACAACCAAGCATCATCCATCATCATACTTCACGCATGTTCAACTCACCTCGCAACAATTCAACAAGCAGATTCGGATTCATCGCTTCATCTCCATTGCAACTCACAGTAACACATTCACGCAAGACGAACCGATTTGCAGATGAAGTTCAAAGCCGTGCGTGATCTGAATTGGAATTCTTAGAAGAAGTCAAAGGAATGCATATACCTGGATTGCTGCATATATCTCTGGATTTCTCTTCTTCCGATTCTTCATTTATTCATACTCAACAATTTCCGGCGAAACATGGAGAAGATGAATCAGAGAAGATGAACATGGACGGTCAAAGAGATGAAGAGAGGGCGGCCATGGAGGTTGTTATTGTTGTTGCAGTTCGTGAGGAGAGAATAAGGGCCGCTTTGTTTCAGCTTTAAAAAAATGGATTTTTTCTTTGTATTTTTGAAAATAGATTTTCTAAAACCGTTTTTGAAAATATTGCAAATTTTTTTATATTCGTTTTTTCTAAAATGAAACCCTTAATTTGACATCATATAACATAAACATACATAATTGAAGACCAAAACTTAGTCAAAATCATAATTTTTTCAAAAAGTTGTATTTCAAAAATGATTTTTATGAAAATTTATTTGAAATAGCTTCAAAATTAAGTGATTTTTTGAAATTTTGATATCCAAATTTTTTCCCCATAAATAGATAAAATACCTAAAATCACATTTTAAGAATAACTATTCAAACAAATTTTTCATTTGAAGCTTTTATAAAAAATTCTTTGTAAAATTTTTTTTCACAAAATTTGGTAACACTATAAAAATCATTTTTAAAAAAAGCCAAAACAAACGGGCCCTAAGTCGACATTGAGATTGAGAGATTGCAGGGGAAAGGTGGAAGCCGAGTTTGAGGAGGGAGGAACAGACCTTTTCTTGTTTCATTAGGGTTTATTTCATTTTGAGTGTGTTTGGGCTAAGTCTCTTAGAAGCCCAATCTGTTTTCTCTTTGCACACCCTTTTCAGCACTCACCCCCTGGCTTTTGACTGGTTTTTCTTTGGGTCTGCTTTGATGGGCCCAGCGCCTCTATCCTTCTTTACACCTCCATTTTGATTTGTTTTTAAGCCCATTTCTTTTATTTTGCCTCTATTTTATTTTTTATCTTAATATTTGTTTTAGCTTCTTACATTTAAAAATACCAACAATGTTTAGATTTTATTTTCATATCAAAAAAATACAAAAATATTTTAACTTGTTTATTTTCCTTTTTAGCTACTTATTTGTATGTATTCATCTTTTATATTTTCTTTTCCTTTCAAAATGTTTTGTTCGATTTTCTTTTATTTTCTTTTATGCACATGTTAATTCTGTTCCACGACAATTGTGTGAGTCTCCAAAGGTCGAGCAGCAGTGGAACGCGAAGTTTAACATCACACACACACAAAATCTTTTGAGCCGAACTACGGCTGCTCTGATTCCTTAATCGGGATACGTAGGCATTAGGTCGCGGGGCCTGAACGAGCACAATCTTGTATATATTTTCTTTCTTTTCCCCGTGTTTCTTTTCTCTTCTTTCTTCGCGCGTTTCCCTTTAGTTTTAGGTTTAGATTTTTAGATAACACCCTTAGATTTAGACTAACAAGAGCGGATCCCGTCGAGTACGATGAACGAGAGGAGTGCTATCCCCTTCTCCTTGCGTAACCGACACCCTTACCTGTATCTCTAGGTCGTAAGACCATTGTTTGTTTTCTTTATAGGTTTTAGTCGATGTTTTCCTTTCCCATTTTTGGGATAAATAAACAATCGATGGCGACTTCATTGATTTCATTTTGATGATTTCGATCCAAGTTGTTTCAGCTGGCGACTTCACTAGGGACAGATTGACCTTTGCTAGGCCCATCCTAAGTGTCAGTCCTAACTCTTGTTTGTTTTTATCTTTGGGTGTTTTTTTATGCTTTGTTTGTATATCTATATATATTGCTTTATTTGCTGTTATATTCTGGTTATTTGTTGTTCTGTATATATATATATATATTGTTCTGGATTTGTTGTTTTTCTGGTGGGTGGGATGATACTGTGAGATAAAGGCCCAATCCCCAGGCCAGTATACACCTAGGCTAGCGTGGATACTCATGTCGAATCCGTGGCCCTTGACACGTATGAGGAGACATGAGACACCACAACCCGGATTCAGTTCTCTCGACGATGCCTTTGCCCTGCACCCTTAGTGCAGATCGCAAGGTGTCCGACTAGAGGATTCTGGGCGACCATTAGGGACATCCGTTTTGTGTCTAGAATACATACCCGTGAGGTTTGGGATGGGACAAGAAATGTTACCTTCATCATACCCGGATTGCTGTTTTCCAGAAGGCGTCGAACCTTTGATCCTGTTACTTTTGACCTAGTGTCGAATCTTATATCCTGTGTGCATCTTGCATTGCATATCATTGCATGTCATTGTATAGTTCTCGCATTCATCCAGGTTGCCTGAGATCTCATTTTCAGTTGTTCATTCTCCCAGTTAGCTGTTGATTGCCAAGCTGTTTCCTCAACACCGATACGAAACTAGAGTTGCCGTCAGACAAAGAATGGCAGACCAAGAGAAACATAACATGGAAGTCAGAATGGAAATTGATGAGTTGAAATCAAGAATGATTAAGCTTACTGAGATGATGCAAGTATTGATGGCTAGGACTGATCCACCTCAGAGGACTGTTATTTCCGAAGTCGCAACTGTTGTTGTTGACCCTTCATTTGTTCAGAAGCCACCTTCTACTTGGCTAGAATTTTGGTTACCTGAGAATTTCTCTCCAACATATGTCAATGCTTCTATGGTAGGTCAAACTTCGAGGCAGGTATTTCAACCTCCAGTCTTTTCTGAACCTTCACCTGTTGTTCATAGTGTTGCTCAAGTTGTTCCAGCTCGTTATGACAATCCTCTCTATGACTACTGTTCTGTTGGTTCTCGAAGTGTTAGTCAAGGAGATTGTGGTGAAGTTGAAGAAGTCCGTGAACAATATCAGGCATTGGAAAATAGACTAAGAGCTATGGAAGGAAGTAATTTCTTTAGTGTGAATGTTGATAATATGGGTCTAGTTTTGAATCGTGTCATGCCTTCCAAGTTCAAAGTTCCTGAGTTTGAGAAGTATAAGGGGCATACTTGTCCGAGGAGTCATTTGACCATGTACTACAGAAAGATGACTGCTTATACCAACAACCAGAATTTTCTTATTCATTGCTTTCAGGACAGTTTAAGTGGTGCTTCGCTAAAGTGGTACATGAGTTTAGAAAAGGGTTGTGTTCAAAGTTTCCAAGATTTAGCTGATGCATTCATGAAACAGTACAAGTATAACCTGGACATGGCACCTGATCGTCGTTAACTTCAGAACATGGCTCAGAAGGAAAAGGAATCTTTCAAAGAATATGCTCAACGTTGGAGAGAATTGGCTTCCCAAGTTGAACCACCTCTGTCTGAGAAGGAATTGACTAGCTTGTTCATGGATACTCTCTCTCCTTTCTTTTGGGAGAAGATGATTGGAAGTGTGTCTTCAAATTTCACTGATTTGGTGACAATTGGTCAAAGGCTAGAAGAAGGAATTAGGAAAGGAAAAGTGTCTGTTGCTGTTGATTCTTCAAAGAAACCTTTTGGGGGCTTCCAAAAGAAAAAAGAAGGTGAAACCAGTGCTATTGAAAGACCTCGACAGAGAGCTCAACATTACGGTCAACCTCAGGTAGCTGTTGTCCAAGCTCCTCATCAGAATACTAGTCAGAATCATGCTGCAAGGAATAGAACTCAGTTTGACCCTATTCCAATGACTTATACTCAGTTGTATCCTCACTTGGTTCAGCTAGGTTTGATTACCATAAGGTCTTTTACTCCTCTGAATCCTCTTCCAGCTAACTTCAGGTCTGATCTCCACTGTGAGTTCCATCAAGGAGTTGCTGGTCATGATTTAGAGCATTGTTACGCACTGAAGACTAGAGTGCAAGAGTTGGTCAGATGAAAGGTGATAGATTTCACGGCTCGTACTCCAAATGTTGTCAACAATCCTTTTCCAGTGAATGACAAATGAAGCTTCAGTCAAAGTCAGATTCTCTCCATTGTAACTCACAGTAACACATTCACGCAAGACGAACCGATTTGTAGATGAAGTTCAAAGCCGTGCGTGATCTGAATTGGAATTCTTAGAAGAAGTCAAAGGAATGCATATACCTGGATTGCTGCATATATCTCTGGATTTCTCTTCTTCCGATTCTTCATTTATTCATACTCAACAATTTCCGGCGAAAACCTCGTCGCCGTCGGTAATCCACTCCTCTTCAAATCTGAATGATATTATGTGGTATGTTTGTTTGTTGTGATGCTATACTTCAATACTATATTGTATGTTTGTTTATTGTGATGCTATACTTCAATGTTATGCCTCTTAATTGCTGTTGTTATGTTATCGTCGTTAATTGATTCTCTGTGAAATCACTGTTATTGTGGTTCGTTGTTGAGAACCGAGTGAGAAGGAGAGGGAAATTTTTGTGCGTTGTTTTCATTGAAGGACTTTTAGCTTCGAAGGAGGTTTGAGGCGAAGGAGATAGAGAATAGAGGGCATTTTGTTGTTGGTTTTTGATTTAGAGATTTGACGAGGGAGATTGTTGTTGCGTTTAAATCTGAGAAGATGAACAAGGACGGTCAAAGAGATGAAGAGAGGGCGGCCATGGAGGTTGTTATTGTTGTTGCGGTTCGTGAGGAGAGAATAAGTCGACATTGAGATTGAGAGATTGCAGGGGAAAGGTGGAAGCCAAGTTTGAGGAAGGAGGCACAGACCTTTTCTTGTTTCATTAGGGTTTATTTCATTTTGAGTGTGTTTGGGCTAAGTGTCTTAGAAGCCCAATCCGCTTTCTCTTTGCACACCCTTTTCAGCGCTCACCCCCTTGGCTTTTGACTGATTTTTCTTTGGGCCTGCTTTGATGGGCCCAGCGCCTCTATCCTTCTTTACACCTCCATTTTGATTTGTTTTTAAGCCCATTTCTTTTATTTTTCCTCTATTTTATTTTTTATCTTAATATTTGTTTTAGCTTCTTACATTTAAAAATACCAACAATGTTTAGATTTTATTTTCATATCAAAAAAATACAAAAATATTTTAACTTGTTTATTTTCCTTTTTAGCTACTTATTTGTATGTATTCATCTTTTATATTTTCTTTTCCTTTCAAAATGTTTTGTTCGATTTTCTTTTATTTTATTTTATGCACATGTTAATTCTGTTCCACGACAATTGTGTGAGTCTCCAAAGGTCGAGCAGCAGTGGAACGCGAAGTTTAACATCACACACACACAAAATCTTTTGAGCCGAACTACGGCTGCTCTGATTCCTTAATCGGGATACGTAAGCATTAGGTCGCGGGGCCTGAACGAGCACAATCTTGTATATATTTTCTTTCTTTTCCCCGTGTTTCTTTTCTCTTCTTTCTTCGCGCGTTTCCCTTTAGTTTTAGGTTTAGATTTTTAGATAACACCCTTAGATTTAGACTAACAAGAGCGGATCCCGTCGAGTACGATGGACGAGAGGAGTGCTAACCCCTTCTCCTTGCGTAACCGACACCCTTACCTGTATCTCTGGGTCGTAAGACCATTGTTTGTTTTCTTTATAGGTTTTAGTTGATGTTTTCCTTTCCCATTTTTGGGATAAATAAACAATCGATGGCGACTTCATTGATTTGATTTTGATGATTTCGATCCAATTGTTTCAGCTGGCGACTTCACTAGGGACAGATTGACCTTTGCTAGGCCCATCCTGAGTGTCAGTCCTAACTCTTGTTTGTTTTTATCTTTGGGTGTTTTTTTATGCTTTGTTTGTATATCTGTATATATTGCTTTATTTGCTGTTATATTCTGGTTATTTGTTGTTCTGTATATATATTGTTCCGAATTTGTTGTTTTTCTGGTGGGTGGGATGATACTGTGAGATAAAGGCCCAATCCCCAGGCCAGTATACACCTAGGCTAGCGTGGATACTCATGTCGAATCGCGTGGCCCTTGACACGTATGAGGATACATGAGACACCACAACCCGGATTCAGTTCTCTCGACGATGCCTTTGCCCTGCACCCTTAGTGCAGATCGCAAGGTGTCCGACTAGAGGATTCTGGGCGACCATTAGGGACATCCTGTTTGTGTCTAGAATACATACCCGTGAGGTTTGGGATGGGACAAGAAATGTTACCTTCATCATACCCGGATTGCTGTTTTCCAGAAGGCGTCGAACCTTTGATCCTGTTACTTTTGACCTAGTGTTGAATCTTATATCCTGTGTGCATCTTGCATTGCATATCATTGCATGTCATTGTATAGTTCTCGCATTCATCCAGGTTGCCTGAGATCTCATTTTCAGTTGTTCATTCTCCCAGTTAGCTGTTGATTGCCAAGCTGTTTCCTCAACACCGATACGAAACTAGAGCTGCCGTCAGACAAAGAATGGCAGACCAAGAGAAACATAACATGGAAGTCAGAATGGAAATTGATGAGTTGAAATCAGGAATGATTAAGCTTACTGAGATGATGCAAGTATTGATGGCTAGGACTGATCCACCTCAGAGGACTGTTATTTCCGAAGTCGCAACTGTTGTTGTTGACCCTTCATTTGTTCAGAAGCCACCTTCTACTTGGCTAGAATTTTGGTTACCTGAGAATTTCTCTCCAACATATGTCAATGCTTCTATGGTAGGTCAAACTTCGAGGCAGATGTTTCAACCTCCAGTCTTTTCTGAACCTTCACCTGTTGTTCATATTGTTGCTCAAGTTGTTCCAGCTAGTTATGACAATCCTCTCTATGACTACTGTTCTGTTGGTTCTCGAAGTGTTAGTCAAGGAGATTATGGTGAAGTTGAAGAAGTCTGTGAACAATATCAGGCATTGGAAAATAGACTAAGAGCTATGGAAGGAAGTAATTTCTTTAGTGTGAATGTTGATAATATGGGTCTAGTTTTGAATCGTGTCATGCCTTCCAAGTTCAAAGTTCCTGAGTTTGAGAAGTATAAGGGGCATACTTGTCCGAGGAGTCATTTGACCATGTACTACAGAAAGATGACTGCTTATACCAACAACCTGAATTTTCTTATTCATTGCTTTCAGGACAGTTTAAGTGGTGCTTCGCTAAAGTGGTACATGAGTTTAGAAAAGGGTTGTGTTCAAAGTTTCCAAGATTTAGCTGATGCATTCATGAAACAGTACAAGTATAACCTGGACATGGCACCTGATCGTCGTCAACTTCAGAACATGGCTCAGAAGGAAAAGGAATCTTTCAAAGAATATGCTCAACGTTGGAGAGAATTGGCTTCCCAAGTTGAACCACCTCTGTCTGAGAAGGAATTGACTAGCTTGTTCATGGATACTCTCTCTCCTTTCTTTTGGGAGAAGATGATTGGAAGTGTGTCTTCAAATTTCACTGATTTGGTGACAATTGGTCAAAGGCTAGAAGAAGGAATTAGGAAAGGAAAAGTGTCTGTTGCTGTTGATTCTTCAAAGAAACCTTTTGGGGGCTTCCAAAAGAAAAAAGAAGGTGAAACCAGTGCTATTGAAAGACCTCGACAGAGAGCTCAATATTACGGTCAACCTCAGGTAGCTGTTGTCCAAGCTCCTCATCAGAATACTAGTCAGAATCATGCTGCAAGGAATAGAACTCAGTTTGACCCTATTCCAATGACTTATACTCAGTTGTATCCTCACTTGGTTCAGCTAGGTTTGATTACCATAAGGTCTTTTACTCCTCTGAATCCTCTTCCAGCTAACTTCAGGTCTGATCTCCACTGTGAGTTCCATCAAGGAGCTGCTGGTCATGATTTAGAGCATTGTTACGCATTGAAGACTAGAGTGCAAGAGTTGGTCAGATGAAAGGTGATAGATTTCACGGCTCGTACTCCAAATGTTGTCAACAATCCTTTTCCAGTGAACGACAAATGAAGCTTCAGTCAAAGTCAGATTCTCTCCATTGCAACTCACAGTAACACATTCACGCAAGACGAACCGATTTGCAGATGAAGTTCAAAGCCGTGCGTGATCTGAATTGGAATTCTTAGAAGAAGTCAAAGGAATGCATATACCTGTATTGCTGCATATATCTCTCGATTTCTCTTCTTCCGATTCTTCATTTATTCATACTCAACAATTTCCGGCGAAAACCTCGTCGCCGTCGGTAATCCACTCCTCTTCAAATCTGAATGATATTATGTGGTATGTTTGTTTGTTGTGATGCTATACTTCAATACTATATTGTATGTTTGTTTATTGTGATGCTATACTTCAATGTTATGCCTCTTAATTGCTGTTGTTATGTTATCGTCGTTAATTGATTCTCTGTGAAATCACTGTTATTGTGGTTCGTTGTTGAGAACCGAGTGAGAAGGAGAGGGAAATTTTCGTGCGTTGTTTTCATTGAAGGACTTTTAGCTTCGAAGGAGGTTTGAGGCGAAGGAGATAGAGAATAGAGGGCATTTTGTTGTTGGTTTTTGATTTAGAGATTTGACGAGGGAGATTGTTGTTGCGTTTAAATCTGAGAAGATGAACATGGACGGTCAAAGAGATGAAGAGAGGGCGGCCATGGAGGTTGTTATTGTTGTTGCGGTTCGTGAGGAGAGAATAAGTCGACATTGAGATTGAGAGATTGCAGGGGAAAGGTGGAAGCCAAGTTTGAGGAAGGAGGCACAAACCTTTTCTTGTTTCATTAGGGTTTATTTCATTTTGAGTGTGTTTGGGCTAAGTGTCTTAGAAGCCCAATCCGCTTTCTCTTTGCACACCCTTTTCAGCGCTCACCCCCTTGGCTTTTGACTGGTTTTTCTTTGGGCATGCTTTGATGGGCCCAGCGCCTCTATCCTTCTTTACACCTCCATTTTGATTTGTTTTTAAGCCCATTTCTTTTATTTTTCCTCTATTTTATTTTTTATCTTAATATTTGTTTTAGCTTCTTACATTTAAAAATACAAACAATGTTTAGATTTTATTTTCATATCAAAAAAATACAAAAATATTTTAACTTGTTTATTTTCCTTTTTAGCTACTTATTTGTATGTATTCATCTTTTATATTTTCTTTTCCTTTCAAAATGTTTTGTTCGATTTTCTTTTATTTTATTTTATGCACATGTTAATTCTGTTCCACGACAATTGTGTGAGTCTCCAAAGGTCGAGCAGCAGTGGAACGCGAAGTTTAACATCACACACACACAAAATCTTTTGAGCCGAACTACGGCTGCTCTGATTCCTTAATCGGGATACGTAAGCATTAGGTCGCGGGGCCTGAACGAGCACAATCTTGTATATATTTTCTTTCTTTTCCCCGTGTTTCTTTTCTCTTCTTTCTTCGCGCGTTTCCCTTTAGTTTTAGGTTTAGATTTTTAGATAACACCCTTAGATTTAGACTAACAAGAGCGGATCCCGTCGAGTACGATGGACGAGAGGAGTGCTAACCCCTTCTCCTTGCGTAACCGACACCCTTACCTGTATCTCTGGGTCGTAAGACCATTGTTTGTTTTCTTTATAGGTTTTAGTTGATGTTTTCCTTTCCCATTTTTGGGATAAATAAACAATCGATGGCGACTTCATTGATTTGATTTTGATGATTTCGATCCAATTGTTTCAGCTGGCGACTTCACTAGGGACAGATTGACCTTTGCTAGGCCCATCCTGAGTGTCAGTCCTAACTCTTGTTTGTTTTTATCTTTGGGTGTTTTTTTATGCTTTGTTTGTATATCTGTATATATTGCTTTATTTGCTGTTATATTCTGGTTATTTGTTGTTCTGTATATATATTGTTCCGAATTTGTTGTTTTTCTGGTGGGTGGGATGATACTGTGAGATAAAGGCCCAATCCCCAGGCCAGTATACACCTAGGCTAGCGTGGATACTCATGTCGAATCGCGTGGCCCTTGACACGTATGAGGAGACATGAGACACCACAACCCGGATTCAGTTCTCTCGACGATGCCTTTGCCCTGCACCCTTAGTGCAGATCGCAAGGTGTCCGACTAGAGGATTCTGGGCGACCATTAGGGACATCCTGTTTGTGTCTAGAATACATACCCGTGAGGTTTGGGATGGGACAAGAAATGTTACCTTCATCATACCCGGATTGCTGTTTTCCAGAAGGCGTCGAACCTTTGATCCTGTTACTTTTGACCTAGTGTTGAATCTTATATCCTGTGTGCATCTTGCATTGCATATCATTGCATGTCATTGTATAGTTCTCGCATTCATCCAGGTTGCCTGAGATCTCGTTTTCAGTTGTTCATTCTCCCAGTTAGCTGTTGATTGCCAAGCTGTTTCCTCAACACCGATACAAAACTAGAGCTGCCGTCAGACAAAGAATGGCAGACCAAGAGAAACATAACATGGAAGTCAGAATGGAAATTGATGAGTTGAAATCAGGAATGATTAAGCTTACTGAGATGATGCAAGTATTGATGGCTAGGACTGATCCACCTCAGAGGACTGTTATTTCCGAAGTCGCAACTGTTGTTGTTGACCCTTCATTTGTTCAGAAGCCACCTTCTACTTGGCCAGAATTTTGGTTACCTGAGAATTTCTCTCCAACATATGTCAATGCTTCTATGGTAGGTCAAACTTCGAGGCAGGTATTTCAACCTCCAGTCTTTTCTGAACCTTCACCTGTTGTTCATAGTGTTGCTCAAGTTGTTCCAGCTCGTTATGACAATCCTCTCTATGACTACTGTTCTGTTGGTTCTCGAAGTGTTAGTCAAGGAGATTATGGTGAAGTTGAAGAAGTCCGTGAACAATATCAGGCATTGGAAAATAGACTAAGAGCTATGGAAGGAAGTAATTTCTTTAGTGTGAATGTTGATAATATGGGTCTAGTTTTGAATCTTGTCATGCCTTCCAAGTTCAAAGTTCCTGAGTTTGAGAAGTATAAGGGGCATACTTGTTCGAGGAGTCATTTGACCATGTACTACAGAAAGATGACTGCTTATACCAACAACCAGAATTTTCTTATTCATTGCTTTCAGGACAGTTTAAGTGGTGCTTCGCTAAAGTGGTACATGAGTTTAGAAAAGGGTTGTGTTCAAAGTTTCCAAGATTTAGCTGATGCATTCATGAAACAGTACAAGTATAACCTGGACATGGCACCTGATCGTCGTCAACTTCAGAACATGGCTCAGAAGGAAAAGGAATCTTTCAAAGAATATGCTCAACGTTGGAGAGAATTGGCTTCCCAAGTTGAACCACCTCTGTCTGAGAAGGAATTGACTAGCTTGTTCATGGATACTCTCTCTCCTTTCTTTTGGGAGAAGATGATTGGAAGTGTGTCTTCAAATTTCACTGATTTGGTGACAATTGGTCAAAGGCTAGAAGAAGGAATTAGGAAAGGAAAAGTGTCTGTTGTTGTTGATTCTTCAAAGAAACCTTTTGGGGGCTTCCAAAAGAAAAAAGAAGGTGAAACCAGTGCTATTGAAAGACCTCGACAGAGAGCTCAACATTACGGTCAACCTCAGGTAGCTGCTGTCCAAGCTCCTCATCAGAATACTAGTCAGAATCATGCTGCAAGGAATAGAACTCAGTTTGACCCTATTCCAATGACTTATACTCAGTTGTATCCTCACTTGGTTCAGCTAGGTTTGATTACCATAAGGTCTTTTACTCCTCTGAATCCTCTTCCAGCTAACTTCAGGTCTGATCTCCACTGTGAGTTCCATCAAGGAGCTGCTGGTCATGATTTAGAGCATTGTTACGCACTGAAGACTAGAGTGCAAGAGTTGGTCAGATGAAAGGTGATAGATTTCACGGCTCGTACTCCAAATGTTGTCAACAATCCTTTTCCAGTGAATGACAAATGAAGCTTCAGTCAAAGTCAGATTCTCTCCATTGCAACTCACAGTAACACATTCACGCAAGACGAACTGATTTGCAGATGAAGTTCAAAGCCGTGCGTGATCTGAATTGGAATTCTTAGAAGAAGTCAAAGGAATGCATATACCTGGATTGCTGCATATATCTCTGGATTTCTCTTCTTCCGATTCTTCATTTATTCATACTCAACAATTTCCGGCGAAAACCTCGTCGCCGTCGGTAATCCACTCCTCTTCAAATCTGAATGATATTATGTGGTATGTTTGTTTGTTGTGATGCTATACTTCAATACTATATTGTATGTTTGTTTGTTGTGATGCTATACTTCAATGTTATGCCTCTTAATTGCTGTTGTTATGTTATCGTCGTTAATTGATTCTCTGTGAAATCACTGTTATTGTGGTTCGTTATTGAGAACCGAGTGAGAAGGAAAGGGAAATTTTCGTGCGTTGTTTTCATTGAAGGACTTTTAGCTTCGAAGGAGGTTTGAGGCGAAGGAGATAGAGAATAGAGGGCATTTTGTGGTTGGTTTTTGATTTAGAGATTTGACGAGGGAGATTGTTGTTGCGTTTAAATCTGAGAAGATGAACATGGACGGTCAAAGAGATGAAGAGAGGGCGGCCATGGAGGTTGTTATTGTTGTTGCGGTTCGTGAGGAGAGAATAAGTCGACATTGAGATTGAGAGATTGCAGGGGAAAGGTGGAAGCCAAGTTTGAGGAAGGAGGCACAGACCTTTTCTTGTTTCATTAGGGTTTATTTCATTTTGAGTGTGTTTGGGCTAAGTGTCTTAGAAGCCCAATCCGCTTTCTCTTTGCACACCCTTTTCAGCGCTCACCCCCTTGGCTTTTGACTAGTTTTTCTTTGGGCCTGCTTTGATGGGCCCAGCGCCTCTATCCTTCTTTACACCTCCATTTTGATTTGTTTTTAAGCCCATATCTTTTATTTTTCCTCTATTTTATTTTTTATCTTAATATTTGTTTTAGCTTCTTACACTTAAAAATACCAACAATGTTTAGATTTTATTTTCATATCAAAAAAATACAAAAATATTTTAACTTGTTTATTTTCCTTTTTAGCTACTTATTTGTATGTATTCTTCTTTTATATTTTCTTTTCCTTTCAAAATGTTTTGTTCGATTTTCTTTTATTTTATTTTATGCACATGTTAATTCTGTTCCACGACAATTGTGTGAGTCTCCAAAGGTCGAGCAGCAGTGGAACGCGAAGTTTAACATCACACACACACACAAAATCTTTTGAGCCGAACTACGGCTGCTCTGATTCCTTAATCGGGATACGTAGGCATTAGGTCGCGGGGCCTGAACGAGCACAATCTTGTATATATTTTCTTTCTTTTCCCCGTGTTTCTTTTCTCTTCTTTCTTCGCGCGTTTCCCTTTAGTTTTAGGTTTAGATTTTTAGATAACACCCTTAGATTTAGACTAACAAGAGCGGATCCCGTCGAGTACGATGGACGAGAGGAGTGCTAACCCCTTCTCCTTGCGTAACCGACACCCTTACCTGTATCTCTGGGTCGTAAGACCATTGTTTGTTTTCTTTATAGGTTTTAGTTGATGTTTTCCTTTCCCATTTTTGGGATAAATAAACAATCGATGGCGACTTCATTGATTTCATTTTGATGATTTCGATCCCATTGTTTCAGCTGGCGACTTCACTGGGGACAGATTGACCTTTGCTAGGCCCATCCTGAGTGTCAGTTCTAACTCTTGTTTGTTTTTATCTTTGGGTGTTTTTTTATGCTTTGTTTGTATATCTGTATATATTGCTTTATTTGCTGTTATATTCTGGTTATTTGTTGTTCTGTATATATATTGTTCCAAATTTGTTGTTTTTCTGGTGGGTGGGATGATACTGTGAGATAAAGGCCCAATCCCCAGGCCAGTATACACTTAGGCTAGCGTGGATACTCATGTCGAATCGCGTGGCCCTTGACACGTATGAGGAGACATGAGACACCACAACCCGGATTCAGTTCTCTCGACGATGCCTTTGCCCTGCACCCTTAGTGCAGATCGCAAGGTGTCCGACTAGAGGATTCTGGGCGACCATTAGGGACATCCTGTTTGTGTCTAGAATACATACCCGTGAGGTTTAGGATGGGACTAGAAATGTTACCTTCATCATACCCGGATTGCTGTTTTCCAGAAGGCGTCGAACCTTTGATCCTGTTACTTTTGACCTAGGGTTGAATCTTATATCCTGTGTGCATCTTGCATTGCATATCATTGCATGTCATTGTTTAGTTCTCGCATTCATCCAGGTTGCCTGAGATCTCATTTTCAGTTGTTCATTCTCCCAGTTAGCTGTTGATTGCCAAGATGTTTCCTCAACACTGATACGAAACTAGAGCTGCCGTCAGACAAAGAATGGCAGACCAAGAGAAACATAACATGGAAGTCAGAATGGAAATTGATGAGTTGAAATCAGGAATGATTAAGCTTACTGAGATGATGCAAGTATTGATGGCTAGGACTGATCCACCTCAGAGGACTGTTATTTCCGAAGTCGCAACTGTTGTTGTTGACCCTTCATTTGTTCAGAAGCCACCTTCTACTTGGCCAGAATTTTGGTTACCTGAGAATTTCTCTCCAATGTATGTCAATGCTTCTATGGTAGGTCAAACTTCGAGGCAGGTATTTCAACCTCCGGTCTTTTCTGAACCTCGTCCCGACCTCGTCCTGACCCAGCTTTTGTAGTCTTGGATTCTGAGGATGAAGCAAAATCATTGCTTTCTCTTGATAGAGAACCTTAACCCTACTTCATTCTGAACCCAGACTCTTCAACCACCCAATTCAAAACCAAATCTTATGAACTTTTTGTTGGTATTCGTTTTGAATTCTTAAAGCTTAAGGTACAAACAGGTTTATATGCAATGAAGGTAGCACATAATGCCAAGGTGGATTATGTTTCTTATGAGAATCTCTAGAGAGCTTTCTGAAGAGAGATTAATTCTGACTTTCTGAAGCTTCAAGAAGCATGTATGGCTGATGCTCCTGGTCCCTCTAGATCTCTTAGGGATTTTGAAGAAAGCTATTTCTTTCCCATCAGAAGCTGGAAATCTCTTGAAGAGAAGGAATCTTTTGATGAGCTTGGAGAAGTGCATCCTCTTGCTTTGGTTGTGTGGAAGCCTCAGTGCAACGTTCTGACTGGAGACTTTCAGTCTATATTCAACTGGCTTAGAGAGAATCCCTCTGATAAAGCACCAAGTATGGTATATCCAAGCATCGAATACCCATCAGAATCGGTTGCTCCAACACCTCAACAGAATATGGCTGACATTCTTCTGGCTTTAGAGAATCCAGATGCTGTAATCGCTGCTCCGGTGTACACTGATGATGCTGTTGCATCAGAAGCTGATGTTGAGAATAATGATGCTGAGAATCATCCTGCTGAGAAAAATCCGGTTAAGGAAAAACAAGATGATTTTCTCATGGTAGAAGCTGCTGAGACTCCTCATGTCATGGATAATAGCTTTGATGCTTCTTCTGCTGGACCTTCTGCCTCTATTTTGATAAACACCATGAAGGCTCTTCAACAGAATCAAGTTGACTTGGCTACCCGTCTTGACAAGCACGAGGATACTCATGATGAGTTCAGATCATTCATGAAGACTCAGACGGAAGACACTACTGAGATTAAAAACCTTATGGCCCTCTTAGCCTCTAAGCTTGGCTCGTCGTAGTGTGTTTTAGTCTTAGTTGTTTCCTTTTGTTTCTATGCATTTGTTTCTTGCATTTGCTTCTATCTTGTTTTGTACCTTCTGATATTAATCAATGAAATATTATCTTCTTCACTCTGTGTGTCTTTTATCATCTGAATCTTTTACTGCTTTTTGATGTTATGACAAAAAGGGGGAGAAACATGATAATTGATTTGGTTTATTATATCAGTTGCTGGATTAAGTCTCAACATTCCTAACATTATTTTCAAGTTCTATGTCTTTGAGATTTTTTGCAGGATTGAAGATGTTCTGAAAAAGCTCAGCATGAGAAGCAAATACATGAGGAAAAGCAATTCTATAAAGAAGCAAGTTCTTAAAGATTTGAAGAAAGCTTAGTGCTGTGAAGCGTCAAGATCAGAAGAAAGAAGAATGTTCTGATATTCTTCTTAGAATAATATGATACATTATTCTTTTTAGAATGTTCTGATACATTTCTTGTTCTTTAGATTGCTCTGATACATTCATGCTCTGACATTTTTGTTTAGTATGCTCTAATACATTCTAGGATGTAAATATGCTCTGATACATTCAAGAATGTTATGATACAATCAAGCATGATATGATTCAATGGATTACAAAGAATAAATTCAAAGCTCTGAAGCTGTCCTATGGAAGCAAGAAGCAGAAGCTCTGAATATTATGAAGTTCTATGCAAAGTGAAAGTCTCGACTGAAATGGAAAAATACTCAGGGAATTTTTTTATTTATAAAATTCTTCTAGTATTAATTTCAGGGGGAGATTGTTAATCTCAGGGGGAGACATATTCACACACTCTATTTATATGCTTATGCTATAACTGTGTAATTGTCTTTGGTCATCTGATATTCTGGTTACAAATTCATATCAATTATATATGTCTTTGTCATTATCAAAAAGGGGGAGATTGTTAGAACAAGATTTGTTCTGATCAATATTCTTGTTTTGATGATAACAGTATATATGAATTTTGTATAAGACAATGTGGTACTCTAATCCTATGCATTTTCCATTTCAGGAAATATATAAAGAGTATGCACAAATCAGCGCTAAGAAGCACTGACTCAGAAGGTTCAGGATGGCTACATCAGAACATGCTCTCACAAGACATCAGAAGATGGTCTAGCAGAATTAGAACATGGACTGTGAAGCATCAGAATAACATGAAGTCAGAAGCAGAAGCACTAAAGTTCTTATGGTATCACGCTAAAGCTCTTCAAAGTCAGAAGACAAGAAGATGCTTTGCACCAAGCTGTTTAACTCTGATATTCAAACGTTGTTATTCACAATCATGAGTCCAGAAGCAAGTACAAGATGACAGGCTATTAAGTCTAATCTCTGACTGACAAAAGGAACGTTAGAAGCTACAAAAGGCAAAGTCAATAAAAGCAGGAAAAGCATGGCTCGAGGTAGTTGACAAAAGTGTGAAACATTAAATGCAAAGCTGTACTATTCACGCAATGTATTAAATGCAACCCAACGGTCATCTTCTCAAATGCCTATAAATATGGAAGTTCTGATCAGAAGCAGCTAACCAACTCTTACCCAAAATACTGAAACACTGTCAAAATCAAAGCTCACTAACTTCATCTTCAACCTCACAAACTCTTGTAATATTTAGTGAGTGTTAAGCTTAGAACTTAAGAGAAATATCACAATTGTGATTATAGCTTTATAAGAAGCAATTCATACTTTTGTAACATTTATTTTACATTGATTGTAAAAGGTTCCTAGAGTGATCAGTTAGATTAGTAGACTCTAGAAGACTTAAAAGTTTTCTAAGTGGTGATTTCCTAGAGTGATCAAGTTGTGATCAGAATACTCTAGAAGACTTAGAGGGTATCTAAGTGGAAAACCATTGTAATCAGTTTGATTAGTGGATTAAATCCTCAGTTGAGGTAAATCACTCTAAGGGGGTGGACTGGAGTAGTTTCGTTAACAACGAACCAGGATAAAAATAATTGTGTTAATTGTTTTTATTTTACAAGTTTTTGAAGTCACAATTATTCAAACCCCCCTTTCTAAGTGTTTTTCTATCCTTCACCATTTACTTCGTACATTCCTCCTTTGGTTTGTGATTTCTCTACAACGGCTCGTTCTCCTCCCCATTGGTAATGGTTCTGTGCCATGTTTTTTATGAGGTTATATGCTTCATCATGAGGTTTTTCCATCAGAGCTCCGCCAGCAGCGACATCTATGGTCATTTTAGTGTTATATAATAGACAACCATAAAAAGTATGGATGATCAGCCATGGTTCAAGTCCATGATGAGGACATATTCTTAGCATGTCTTTGTATCGCTCCCAAGCTTCGAAGAGTGATTCGTTGTCTTTTTGGGTAAATCCGTTGATTTGACCTCTTAGCATAGCAGTTTTGCTAGGAGGGAAATATCTCGCTAAGAAAACTCTCTTTAATTCATCCTAGGTTGTTATGGAGTTAGAGGGTAAGGATTGAAGTCATGCTCTAGCTCTATCTCTCAAGGAGAAGGGAAAAAGACGTAATCAAATAGCTTCGGGACTGACATTGTTAGCTTTGACAGTGTCAGCGTATTGCACGAACACGGATAAATGGAGATTACGATCGTCTGCGGGGCTTCCAGAGAATTGGTTCTATTGGACAGCTTGCACCAGTGAAGGTTTTAGTTTGAAATTTTTTGTCTCAATCGAAGGTGGTGCGATACTTGAGGGTGGTTCAGCTCGTGAAGGAGCGGCATAGTCTCTAAGAGGACGAAGAGCAGCCATCTCTAACTTCGGGGTTGGTTGATCAGCAAAGATCAATTCCTGAGAAACTGGAATTGGTTCTACTTCGGGAAGATGATGAATATGACGTGTTACGTTAATAAAACGTTCGATTTCGTTAATTCGTTGTATTAATTCCCCTCCTTGTAAACGAGTATTTGGCATACAATCGCTTAAAGAAAAGGAACAGAATTGCCCTAGTCTCTACAGTGTAACAGAGAGTTACGATATCGACTTAAATAGTCCCCGACAATGGCGCCAAAAACTTGATCGCGACTTTACGTGTCTATAAATCTGATAACTGCAAGTGCACGGTCGTGTCGTGTAGTTTTAAAAGATATCGAATCCACAAGGACTATGAATCGATCTACCGTTATCTAAGGTTACTATGTAAAACTAAGGCTACTAATACTTTGGTTGTTTCTAATGGGAAAATTAAAATATTAATCCTAAGGATATAATAATAAACGGATATCAGTATGTATTTCGTCTAACTTAGGTGATCCGAAGGTCCATTGGCTATGGTTCTTATATAATTAAAAATCTCTATTAAGTATGTCGTTTAAAAGCCCTCCTCTCAAACTCCCGCTCTGTTGATTTAGACTACTACCCTATCTTGTAATGTACGCTCTCGCCATCCCATTGGATTTAGAAAAGCTTTTTGAAAACATCATATTTAATAAAATGCTCGCTTCATGAAGATGTTACCTACTTAAATCTCCTAGTCTCAAACTCCCGCTCTGTTGACTCGGATCATGCTAGTATTCCCTAACGTACGCTCTCGCTGTCCCGCGTTGGGTTTAAAAACACTTTTTGAAAATAAATAAATTCTAATTAGTTTTAATACGCTTTCGCCATCCTTAAAACTAATGTTCTATGTCTACTATCCAGTTAAAGATCTCAAACTCTCGCTCTATTGATTTTAACCTTTATTAGACATAAAACCAAATACAAGTGATATTTAATTAAACATATTTAAGCCAACTTATTTCGGATCCCTACGGTTAACTTACTCTACATACCAATATCTCAATTAAATTAGCCAGACATATTGACACGGTTAAACATGCATAAATAGGTTCGGTTCATAATAATAGGCATATTAATTGGCATACAATATATCATGCAATAATAATTAAAGCAGTAAATAGAAACCTGAATAATAAAATCTGAATTAATTAAACTTCGAATCTTCGAGTACTTCAACTTCCACCACAGATGGGTTGGATCGTACTTCAGAAAATTATTCGGCGTAAAAATAGTAAAGCAAGGAATAAAAAAACTAAATCTAACGTAAGGTTAGATTTATTGAAAGTTCACAATAATTTCCGGTGTAGAAATTGCTGTGAGAAAAGAATGACGGAGAATTAAATTATGAAGAAAATAATGCGTTCAGAAAATAAAATTGGCAGAATTTCGTTGCAGAAATTCGGACCCTTTTCAAGTACTTTGCCTTTGGTATTTATAGGAATAGGTTTGCAAAGTACTCTCCACTTTCAGTCTTTCGCGTTCCTTCTTTTTCTCCTTAAAGCGCGCGTTCGCGTGACCAGAAAAGAGACGTTGTGGAAAAGTGGCTTGAGACGTGCATCTCAAGTGCCTACAATCCATGAGACGGGCGTCTTCTCTTGTGTGGGGCATGTTACGTGGAAAGGGGAGTGGGAGACGGATGTCTCCACCCCTTTACTCGGTCTTCTCTACACTTTAGACCCAAGACGGGCGTCTTCTCTTCCTTAGGTGGGCTACGTGCTCACCCTTTTGGGCTGGGTTAGCTGCTCTTTGCACCCCTTCCTTTTACTAATGCTTCACCTTCATCTTTTACTTGTCTTTTAAATTGATTTTTCTCTATTTCTTCTTCTTTTGACAAATAGTCTTCAACACGAACATAATACCTGAAACATCGCAAATACCCGCATAATACCATAATAAAAAAATATAATTAAATGAAAATGCTAATAATATTTATGGAATTTAAGCTAAATATATGATATAAATTCGTGTTATCAGTTTGTAGGTAGCTTAATCATTGTTAAATTTAACAACATTGAGTTTTTCTTGTTAGATGTACTCAATTTATTTATAGGATTGAAACCTCATATAAATAATGCTTATCTATTGAATAAATATTGCATCCATCATATTAAAACACATTTCGCTTAAAAAAATTATTTTAGTACAATGTTGCTGTCGCACCCCAATTTTTGCCCTACAAATTTCCTTCATTTTTAGTCATGTCGCATATGTATTTTAATCATCGCATTTTTGCATATTTTGAAATCTAAATGGACTTTTACTAAAGTCAGCAAAAAATAGATTTCATTCGCATTTTCACATGGTTTAATTTTTAGTTAAATTTAATTAAAAAAATATTAAAAAAATAACTTTAGATAGTTTAGATTAAGTTTTAATATTATCTTATTTTTAATTTAGATTAATTTTTAGTTTTAATATTATTTTTACTTTGAGTTTAGATTAATTTTTATTTTATTTATAGTTATTATTATTATTTGTTCAAATGGTCCAAATGCCAAACACTACATTCCAAAGTGCTGCCAAGCCATAAGGAAAACGGTCCAATCTTGCTGCTCTTTCTGCATATGACCACCATGGTCCCATCCCTATCTCAGCCTGCATAAGTGTCCAAATCCCTGCATCTCCAAGCCATACTCTCATGTTTCACCATCAATCCTGCACCATAGCTGCATACGCAACAAACCAAAATTTACACTAAAATATACATACAAAGATCTGCATCAAGAAAGCCAAAAATAGTATGCCAAATATGTTCAAAACTCCATCCAAATTCCCTCCAAAAATTCAACTCATTTCTCCTATAAATAACAAGAACTCAGCATCTACAAGAAGGAGGGAGGAGACCGAAAAAAAAAAGAACAAACTCTCTGCATAGTGTGAAAACACCTTTCACCTCAAAAACCTCTCATCAACAAACAAGCTAAGCCAGAACAACCTTCAATTCATAATCCTCACGAATATCACCTCACTTCACTCAACTCCAAACCACACCATAGCCACCGATCGAAACGCATCAGTTTTCGTAGACATTCTTCACAACGACACCAACACCATTTGACCACCACACTGAACCTCATCATCGACATCGCAGATCAGCCACGCTCCTCAACATCGGGTTCACCCGCAGCAACACTTCAAC
This sequence comes from Vicia villosa, assembly GCF_029867415.1. NCBI lineage: Eukaryota > Viridiplantae > Streptophyta > Magnoliopsida > Fabales > Fabaceae > Vicia > Vicia villosa. The sequence continues at coordinate 98,740 of NW_026705690.1, forward strand.
GAACTCATCACTACAGAATCGTTACAAGAACAACAATTATTCAGTTAGCAAGGAATCAAACTCACCGTGGAAACGTCACCTCCGAGAACATTCGGAGTCGGTTTTTTCTTCTGAACTTTTCACTTACACTTGCTCTAATGTATATCATTGTCTGATTTAAATCACCAATAATTGGTGTTACTAGGCTTGAATCATTTGTTCTTGTTATGCATTCATTTTGCATTTTGTTGTCTGATCTATGCTTGTTGTGAATGATTTAGAACTGAAATCGTGATTGATTGTTGTATGTTTGGATTGTTGATTTATTCTGGAACTCGTATGCTATTTATTGTTGTTGTTTGAAACTATTTGGGGTTTGGGTATCAAAAACAGATGAGTGTTTGATTATTGTTCTTGAGGATTTTGAGAACAGAAGCGTGAGAACAGAAGGAGAGTTTTGTCGTGAGAGAGATTTGAGAGTGAGAGGGCGGCCGATTTTGGAAGTGTGAAGGAGGCATTTTCGTTCTCCTTGTAGTTTCTAGGGTTTTTTTGGTTTCAATTTAGTTTGGGCTTATGGCTGTAGGACCCGATCCGACCCAACTAATACTTTTTTTATTTTTTGAAAATTATACCTTGTACCCCTGCTTTTATCCCAATACCCCTACCAAAAAAAATTTCGGACAAAATTACCCCTGTATAAATAGTGAAAATTACCAAAATTTTCACTTTTTTTACTCATTTTCACTAATTTTCACGCTGCAGTAAGAGGGAATTTTTTAGCCCAAAAACCGGATAACCCAGCCTCCAGATTTCCGGTTCATCAGACTTAGAGAAGTAAGTTTTTTTTTTAAAATATCTCAACCGGATAACCCAGCTATGGGATTTCCGGTTTTGTTTGTTTTCTATTTTACATAGCCGGATAACCCATTGATGGGGTTTCCGGTTCATTTGCACATAGCCGGATAACCCAACAAGGGGATTTCCGTTTCTTATGGGCCTTAGCCGGATAACCCAGTCTTTGGGTATCCGGTTCATAGTTTTTTTTTTGTTTTTTTTTTTGTTTTTCTTTTTTGTTTTTTTTTTTGTTTTTTTTTAATATCATTTTATTTAATTGTTAACTATTTTATTTTTTGTTTTTTAGTGGTTCGAAGAAGAGGAGGTGCGATCGACGGAATGCGTCAAAGAGGACGACAACGTCGAGAGGCTGATGGCGAGGGAGCTGCTCCTGAGGTTGATCCGCAGCATCCGGCATTTCCCGGAGGACCTACGGATACATCATTATTGGTTAAATATTTTTTATTTGCTGAATGTTTTTTTAACTTAGTTTATTGGGCCAGCGCCCAACTGTTATATGCACCCTCATCTTATTTCTTTTATAAGCCTATTTGATTGTATTTTAATTTGTTTCTATGATTATTTCACTATTTGTTTTTATTTTTCTTATATATATATTCAAAAATACAAAAAACATGTTCTTATTTAGATTTTATTTTTCATATTAAAAAAAACCAAAAAATATTTCATTAGACTTTATTTTAATATCAAAACATCAAAAATTTGTTAGATTTTACTTTTATATTAATAATACCAAAAAATATTTAGTTTAATCTCGACCCAAAAAAAGATCAATAAACCTTGGTCCAACGCCAAGTCGATACAAATAAACTTCTCGATCCAACGTCGAGTTTTCTTTGTTACAAAAATTCTTTAAACCATACCGAGAGATCGAGTGACAAGAAGTGTACACCTCTTGAATACCTCGATTCTTTTGGATTAACACCTTTTTTAAACCTTTCATTAATAAAATCAAAGTGATCAAGTGACAAGAAGTGCACACCTCTTGAATACCTTCGGTCCTTTGAATCAAGCAATAAAATGCTTTCTTAAATAAATCGAGAAATCAAGTGACAAGAAGTGCACACCTCTTGAATACCTTGATTTTCTTGAACCAAAACTCTTTAATTAATCAAAGTGATCCTGTGACAAGAAGTGCACACCTCTTGAATACCTTGATCCTTTGAATCAAAATACATCAATCAAACCAGGAGATTGAGTGACAAGGGGTGCACACCTCTTGAATACCTTGATCTTTTGAATCTAAAACACTTAATCAAACCAAAAGGTCCTGTGACAAGGGGTGAACACCTCTTGAATACCTTGATCTTTTGAATTAAAATACATTAATCAAACCGAAAGATCTTGTGACAAGAAGTGCACACCTCTTGAATACCTTGATCTTTTGAAACAAATTAATTAACAAGGACAACAAGTGACAATGGGGCTCGCTCCTGTTCAATACCTTGGGTAAAGACGTGCTAGGTGAACACCTATGCTCAATCCTTTGCTAAATGTCCCTTTAAAACATAATCTCAATTTCATTCAACCTTTTTGCCTTAGGGCTTTTTTTTAAAAAAACTCTTTTCATAAACGAGACACTTATCCAATTTTCAATACGAACATACTTCCACATGTGAAGATCGAATATCTTCCACTCGAATGCGATGATGGCCAAAATCATGTCTTATCTTGATTTACTCATCCATTCTTGTAGTGATCTCATATCCATGTGCGCGTAGTATTTCCATTTGAAAGCGATCAAGTACCTCTCGCTAAAATCAACCAACAAACTTTCGTGGTTCTTCGCCCGAACTACGATTGCTCTGACTTTCCCATTGCACTAGGGAATACGTAGGCACAAGATACAAATGTCTTGGCGAGCATAATAATAAAAAATCTTTTCTTTTTCCTCATAGTAATAAAAAACTTAAAAAAATATTTCTTTTATTTTTTCTCGATTAATAAGCTAAAGAACACAAATAAAACATTACACTAACACTCAAACACGAAACTAACTAAATGGGTCTCATCGAGTACGGTGGAGGTGAGGGGTGCTAATACCTTCCCCTTGCTTAACCGACTCCCGAACCCTAATTTGGTTACGATGACCATCTTATCCATTTCATTTCTCTTTGTGGGTTTTATCAATATTTTCCCTTTCCTTCTTGGAATAAATAAAGTTCGGTGGCGACTCTGTTGTACTTCGAGCGCGCGATTGCGCTCGAGTCACATTTTTACCGCTACAGAAAGTGGCGACTCTGCTGGGGATTGTTGAAGAAGACTGCCCCTGATTGACTGATTGTTACCTGATCGTTGCTTCACTCCTTGAAATGAATGTCTAAAACAATTGTGTTTGGACTTTTGACTCATTTGCTTTACATCAATAACATCATTCCAATAGATAAATTTGATTTCAAAATATGCTTTGAGCGTTGCATTAAAATTACCATTTTCTTTCATATTTTCTCGATTAATAAGCTAAAGAACACAAACATTACGCTAACACTCAAACACGAAACTAACTAAATGGGTCCCATCGAGTACGATGGAGGTGAGGGGTGCTAATACCTTCCCCTTGCTTAACCGACTCCCGAACCCTAATTTGGTTGCGATGACCATCTTATCCATTTTTCTTTATCTCGTGGGTTTTATCGATATTTTCCCTTTCCTTCTTGGAATAAATAAAGTTCGGTGGCGACTCTGTTGTACTTTGAGCGCGCGATAAACGCTCGAGTCACATTTTTACCGCTACAGTTGCCATTGACCCAAAAATTCATCTTGGTTAGTTTGTTGATGTTTCTATCTATCCCGTATGTTCTTGGAAAGAAGCATGTGAAGGTTTCTAACCTCTTAGAAGACAAATTAGATTTAACCATTCATTGTAAATCTAAAAATAATGATATTGGAGAAAATCTTCTTTATTATAGTGATAGTTATAATTTTGAATTTAAAGATAACATATGGAGGACAACACGGTTTTTCTGTTCGTTTAAGTGGAAGAATGGCTTTCAATGGTTTGATATTTATGTAGCATAGAGGGATTCCGATGCATGTGATCAATGTACATGGTACATAAGAAAATCAGGACCATGTCAGATTAGACCGGGTGATCGTCCTGTTTGTTATACATGGAATTGATTAGTAATGTAATACATAATCTATCAAAATAAATGTTGTATGTGGGTCTCTGAGAACCCAATATTTATATATCTAAGAATTTATATATATATATATATATATATATATATATATATATATATATATATATATATATATATATATATATATATATATATATAGATCAATTTTTAATTTCTTGTCTATGAACTAACGTAAAATCTGCAATTTTTATTTTAAAAGTCATCATAATGACCATAAACACAAATAAATATTTCTCTAAAACTTCTCTCCTTTTCTAGTTCACGTTTTATTTTAAGAATCACTGCATTTTTGGATTCTTAGTCTTCCTCTACTTAGGTTTTTTTATGAGTTTAATCTTATACAAGGAAATGGTGGTAGATCTTCAACCAAATATTATAAGACGATGGATATGGGCATTTGCATCTTCTCTCAAATAAGTTGGTGAGAGTGAAGTGGCCATTCTCCCTTCCATACTATGGAATAAGCAGTTAGTCTCCTTTCCATGAACACAGACCTTATAGTGGTTTACAGGATGCCCAAATAACTTATGGTATTTTAACTGGGCTGATCTCAAACCTAGGAAGATTTACTAATATCGGCTAACCTAGAACCAAGGGAAGATTATCAAGACTAAATAGTCTTCAACCAATATAGAAACTGATCACCATATCCCCTACCAAAGCTTTTATCATGTTTAGCTTTAAACCACATATCTTATCCCTAAATGGATTGTATTAAACTAAGGTGTATAAATAACATTTCTTAGGTAAATTTTACAATTCTACCCTTCCTAAATTATATTGATATCCCCGCTCACAAAGAAATTTTTTCACAAATGATTTGGCTATATATCTAGTGAGAAAAAGTTAAATAAAACTTTAGAGAGAGAGTGTGTATGTGAAAGGGAACTGTCAAAACATGTTACTGGATGATTTGAAATGAGAAATGATGCCTCTATTTATAGATGTTAGAACATGAAATGTTATGATCATATTTTCTAGTTTTGATGATAACATTAGAAATGAATTTTGTATAAGACAATGTGGTACTCTAATAAATTACGTTTTCCATTTCAGAAAAAGTGTAAAAGAGTATGCAATATCTTATTCTTCAGATGATCTGACCCAGATTTTCTGGATGGCTACATCAGAACATGGTCTTGAAGTTGTCAGGACATGGCTATTAGAAGCAAGCTCTAAAGATCTAAAAGTATCACGCTTAAAGGAACTTCCATAGTCCGAAGTGATAAAGTTCTAACTTGCACCAAACGCTGGAAACTCTGATGAACAAAGAAAATTACAAACTCTGATTCCAGAAGAAAGCAAATGATGAAAATCTAAATAGGTCAGTCTGTCTGTCTGACAAAAGGAACATTAGAAGCATGGCTACAAAAGGCATAGTCAGAAAAAGCAGTTGAAGCAAGGCTTGAGGTAGTTGACAAAAGAATGTAACATTAAATGCAGTATATATTGTACATGCAAAGCATTAAATGCATAACTGTTCAACGGTCACATTCTCAACACCTATAAAAGGATTTGTTCTACCCAAGAGAAAGGTTACAACATATAACGCATAACATTCTTTCACGCAAAGTTCTAGAACACAACAAGAATCTTCATCTTCAAGCTCACATACTTTTGTATATTTAGTGAGTTCTAGATTATAAGCTTAAGAGAAAAATCACTTAGTGATTACAGCTTTTTAGAAGCATTATTATCTCTGTATTTTTGATTAAATCTTTGTAAAAGAATTTTCCTTGAGTGATCAAGTTGTGATTTGTAGACTCAAGAAGACTTAGAGGTTGATCTAAGTGGAGAACCATTGTAATCAGTTTTTGATTAGTGGATTAAATCCTCAGTGGAGGTAAATCACCTGTGAGGGTGGACTGGAGGTAGTTTGAGTTCAAACGAACCAGGATAAAAATAATTGTGTTATTATTTTTATTTGCCAAAAAGAAACAACCCTTATTCAATCCCCCCCTTTATAAGTGTTTTTCACTCCTTCAGATGCAACATAACCTGAGAGACTGGTACAATGAGATCGCTTGGTTAATACAACAAACCAAAGAAAAAGGAGCTAGAGCTGCTGTAATCAAAATGGGAGCCGCGAAAACTATTTGAGCTTTGGAATACGAGGAATAACAAAAGTTTTGGCAATGATGTGGATACCACACATATAATAAAAATAATTATATCCTAATGCTATAAGAGTGAAAATTTTTGTTTGTCTTCATAGTTTTTCATGATTTTGACAATAGCTAGATCCTACTCTAGATCGCTTGTAATTACGGTTTTATGAATTAATCAAAGTTATTAATTTCCAAAAAAAAATAATTAATTATTTATAAAATACTTTAGAAAGCTTTAAATACTTATATAAAAATACAAATAAATGTTATCTATAAAACGTATGTTACATGAAATGTACTTTTCCTTCATCTATCTTTTTTACTTTATGCGCTCTGGTTCCTAGGGGAATGTGGCCCTAGTAATTCAGAGTTCGTGTGTTATGAATTCAATGCCAATAACGAAGTATAAAACAAAGAAAGAATAAAGGACAAGGAAGAAGAAGAACACAAGAATTGATTATAACTGCTATTCTTTTACTTTCTCTTGCAAAACAAGATTACAAGTTTACAAGTGTAGATGTTTTTAAGTTGGCTGCATTTTGTGGTAAAACATTGTGTGTCTTATGGATGTCATGCTTGATGTCATGACATCAATATTTGACAGCAGATGCTGTTATATTTAACTGTCACGCGCCTGCTGAGCTGGAATATGAAGATTCGGTATGTACTCAACAGATGCAGAATATTCCATGGAATATTATGCAATCCTATGTGGCCCAGATTTAAAGGTCAAAAGAATCAAGTCAGAATATTGAAGATTTGCAGTTTCTAATTATGGAGATAAATTAGGAAACTTATGATTGAAGACCTTACTTGTAGCAGAAGAAATCTGCTGATTTGTAACAACACATAAAGCTGCGATTTGTAAGCCCAAGTCCAATTGAGATCAGGTTATAAATAGGAAACTTTGTAACCTAGTTTTGTAAGCTAGCCGAGTATTAACAAGATGTAGTCATTAGGGTTAGCCGTGTAGGTGAACCTCCCGATTTGTGGGAAGGTCACTGATTTGTGCCTTGAAGCCTGTAGGCAAGAGGTTTGTTTCACTCACTCAAAAGCTGTAAAGCAATGAGTGGAGTTATGTTCTTGGAGGAAGCTGTTAAGAAACTCCAGGTTAAGTTTATTTGTGTATTTAGATTGTTGGTGATTAGGCCGTCGATGCAGTGGATGAGTTGTTGACTGCTAGACATCATTGCTATGATTGGGAGTGGAATGGAGATATTCCATATCTAGGGAGAACCTAGGTAGAGGGGTCATTGGGTAGTGATTAAGTAAGGAGTTGTAAACTGGGAGTTTAGCTCTGAATTGATACTGCTAATAGTGGACTTCACCCCTGGCTTGGTATGCCCCTAGAGTAGGTCGATTGAACCGAACTGGGTGAACAATTCTGTTGTGTTCTTTATTTTCTGCACTGTTTTATTTTGCCTACCTTGTATGTTTTATAATGTCAGATCAAATGTCACGACATCCATATATGACATCTGAGTTCTGTCTTACCGGAATTTCAATTGGTATCAGAGCAGGCATCCTGTCTGTTTCTGGATGAGATCCATGGGGGATACTTTCTGGTTGTGTACAAGGTAGAAGATTGTTTGAACAAGGAGTGTTCATATTGTATGGTCCCTTGAAGTGGAGGAGGGACCTATTTGTGGAATACTAGACCAACCTGACCTAGAGATGTGATGCTGGAACAAGGAGCGCTAAATCCAAAGACTTCATGCGGGAGTGAAGAATTTGAATTTCAGAACTAATTCGACCGGTATCTATGGACAGAGAAGAATCACATCAAATTCTTCATGCGGGAGTGAAGATATTGATAAGGTAACCTCTGTATATATGTGAGTTTATCAGGTCAGGATATTGGTTAGGTCTAGTTTGTTGCTTGGTGCAGAAGCAAGCAATGTGTAGGGTTGAATTACATTCAATCCTTGGATGTCATGCTTACCATATATTCATGGAGTAAGCATAGTGTAAGTTCTATTGAAATATGACTGTTTTCCGCTGCATAGTATCTGATACAACCAGCTTGCGTTAGAAGGAGTCTAGGGTTATGTATATTCAACAAAATGTATGCCAGAACTTTACAACTATAGTAACAGTGTCAAAGATACTTGAGTTCTCTCTCAAGTCCACTCATAAAGGCACAGTTTACTAGAGTTGATGGGCATCAATTGATCAATGATTCCCATATCTATCTACATATATGAACCTTGAAGAGTTTCAAGGATGATGTGTTCCAAGGAGATGGAACTAATGTAGTACTGGTATGCAGCTATCAGTTGAAGAACAAATGTTCTGGTGCTAAGTTAATGTTGTGTGAGAATATTGGTTTGGAACCTACTCCTGGTCTAGAAGAGGAGACATCTGATTATAAGTTGATCAGGACACGATCAACATGTACTTCTACTCCAAATCTTAATGTATGGGAGGTTAGAAATAAAAGCTCTGTGCTAAAGAAGACTCGTGAAGGTATTCTTTTTTATCCTTTATGTTTAAATCAAGATGAGCTTATATCTGGTATCTTCTTCTGATCAAAGGAACCAGATATGTGTATTTTCATTCTTAACCATAGAGCAGTTGTTGGAGCTGAATACTGTGTCTCAACCACAGTGAAATATGGTCAAGAATGTTTACTGCCCTTGTAGTTATCCAGAAAGGGTAATGTTGTTTGAAATCAAGGAAGTCAGATGGCTCAGAAGAATCTGACTAAATTCAGTGTTATGTCATAACTAAGTCTGTTCCAGAAACCTAAATGAGGGAATCTCCTCTATACGTACAAACTATGGCATCCATCATCTCAAAATCAGAATGAAAGTCTGAAGAAAAGCTTATTGAGATGCTGGTTATTATATTCCTTGATATGTCTGGATATTGCTGATAATTGCACTCTTTTGTTTCCACCCCAAGTGCTATGAATTAGATGTCAAAGATGTTAACCAAGAACCATGAAGGATGATGTCACGATAGATGTTACAACATCATCTCAAGATCTTCAGTTTCTTTGTATTATGTTTGCCAAGAGAAAATACATAAACGTGAAGAGGTAATCAGTCAGAATGATCTAGTGTGAGTAGTCAATTCTAACTGACTAACTGATAGGTACTTTGACGGGAGACTTAGTACTTACTAGATGTGTAGCCTGAATGCAAGATTCTTATACTCTGTCGGGAGCTGAATTTGTATGAAGAATTCATGGACTAGTGTGAACTTATTGTTAATGTTCACTGTTATCTTCACAAGCTTAGGAAGTGTGGCAATGGTATCTGGTGAAGCGTACTGTTATTGTTGAATATCTTAATGGGAGCTGGACATTTGCAATAACTGTATGAAAAGAAGAAGTATGTGATGAAGAAAAAGATCTACATGAAAATACATCATCACTACTGTTGAAGACACCAGAGAGATAAGGTTCAGACTTATCTGTTAAAGATTGATTTATGGTTATACACTTATAGTTTCTTCTACTTCAAGTTGCAGAGTGTGGCAATCTGAATCTTGTGTAGCAAGCAAACTGAAGATTCTAAATTTGGAAATTGTGACAAAATTCAAAATAGAGGATGCTTCAAGGACGAACATCAAAGATGTCCTAAATTTGTATAACTCAGGGGGTGTAAGAGAGGATGAAGATCAGCAAAGACAATGTTATTCTGCTTCTAATCTAATGGAAAGTCTCTCAAAGACTAATCTTTAAGCCAGAAGAACAATGTCATTCAAGATGTCAGAACATAACTCAAGACATGTTTTATCCTTGAAAACCAGCAAGGATCATACTTTGGATTATCATCTAAAACATGTATTAATGGTGTGTATCACTTGTTCTGATTTAGTGCATGTTCCAACCTATGCACATATCCACCTGATGCAGTTCTTATTCAAATAACATCTCTTGATTGAGACTTTAGTTAAATTCCAGGTATGTTGTTTAAATTTCCCAGGTTTATAGAGTCTTTTTGTTTTGTTTGAGTCTTGTTTGAGTCCCTCGTGTTCCTCTTTCGAATATGAGAAAAGTCTAGAATCTAGGTTATGGTTGTCAAATTGTGACAATCATAGGGTTTAAGGGTAATGTTCAGACATTGTTAAGTCTGAGGTCATTCTTTGCAGTTGTTTTGCAAAGATATTCTTTTCATTTTTAGAGTCTTGTTTCCAGTCATGAACACATTTTGTTTCTTGTGTTCTAAGTCAGTCTATAGAGGTCTATTGTCTCTATGGATAGTCCATCTTTCTAAAGTCATGAACACTGACTGTCTTGTGTTCTGAATTATCCAAAATAGGGGTCTGGTTCTCTATATTTGTAAATGGATAATCCAAGTGTTTAGTTGGTTGTTGACCTGTGTCACATGGGTTTTGGCTGTTGTGTGACACATGTGTAAGTAAAGATTTATCCCTCTCAAGGTGAATCTAATTGGGAAAGGATTTATGATCAACTTCTATTTGTGCCAAGTACAAGTATTTAATTGATTATCCTTGGAATTCAAGACAACTGATGTTCTTAAAGATGTTGGAACATCTCTTCTTCAAGACCCTGTACAGGAAGGATAGTGCATTTGTTTTAAGATCTATCTCTTTACTGGCAGCAGAAGCATATGATCCTTGAAAAAGGTTTCCTGGAAAGAAACATGTTCAGCTTTGGAGTGCACAAGAAGAAGAAGACATCATAATCTTGATGGTGGTTACTTGGATCAGTTTATTTCTGATCTGGGTAAGGAAGTGCATTGGCTAATGCACACTGTGGAGTCAAGAACAAGCGGCAGTATTCTTGACATCATGGAAACAGCTTTGCTCAAGGAAGTGGCATCCTTGGTACAGCTAGAGGGTTAGTCTCTAACTAGTCCTTCTGATGACTAATGCATTGGAGTGTCCGATGTCTTTGGAGAAGAAGCATGGATTCATCAAAGTGTGAGCTTGGATGACATAACTGCATAACTACAGGATGGAGGTTGCTTACTCAAACTTGGTTTCACAATCAAGTCTATGAGAGCATTAAACTCTGGTTCTGTAAAGGGAGGAAGTTCTTTCAAGTGGCAGAAGAAGGAACTGAATTCAACAGCTAGATGTTAAAACACAATGCTTTGACAGTTGGTTCAACGTCAGAATCTTAGTAGGTGAAGTGGCACATCAACTTAAGATAAGAAGATCTATAGAGTTGAAGATTGGATACTTCAAAAAGATCACTCTCATTACAGTTCTTTGGAATTGTTGGGTAGAGAAGATGTTACATGTTCTTGTTTTAGAAAATCTAAGCTTGGTTCTATATAACATATAGCTTGAAGTTCAAGTTTCACTTGAAGGGTCAGAATATCTTTGTGAGAAGTCTGATAAACGTGGAGAAGTCAAAAAATGGCATTTGACTTTTTCATATGAGGATTCATGAAGGAGGTAATCAAACAGTGGCATTTGGTTTATCTCAGAAGTGGGTTCGAAGAATCAAGATTATCAACATGTGGCAGCTGATTCTTCTTGAGGATAGTCTTAGACAGATTACTTCTGGGCAGAAGAGTAATAAGTTGAAGACAAAAAGGAGATGTTTTCTATTCATCTCTTGGAACGTTTAAGGGGGAGATGTCAGTTGCTTTGGCAACATTTATGGCCAAACAGGGGGAGAAGTGATATGTCACCCCAGAACAACAAGAATGGTGGTTGTGTGTGATCAACAATTCTAATTTGCTTATTTTTGTGTTGATCTGTGTGCATACTGATGATGTATGTTGTATGTTATGTATTAGCTTGTTCTATTGTGTTTTGGTTATCATGTGTCCGCTGCAAGTATTTCTCTGGTATGGTGACAAGAATGTTTTAGCCAAAAAATTGCCAAAGGGGGAGATTGTAAATGTTTTTAAGTTGGCTGCATTTTGTGGTAAAACATTGTGTGTCTTATGGATGTCATGCTCGATGTCATGACATCAGTATCTGACAGCAGATGCTGTTATATTTAATTGTCACGCGCCTGTTGAGCTGGAATATGAAGATTCAGTATGTACTCAACAGATGCAGAATATTCCATGGAATATTATGCAATCCTATGTGGTGCAGATTTAAAGGTTAAAAGAATCAAGTCAGAATATTGAAGATTATGCAGTTTCTAATTATGGAGATAAATTAGGAAACTTATGATTGAAGACCTTACTTGTACCAGAAGAAATCTGTTGATTTGTAACAGCACATAAAGCTGCGATTTGTAAGCCCAAGTCCAATTGGGATCAGGTTATAAATAGGAAACTTTGTAACCTAGTTTTGTAAGCTAGCCGAGTATTAACAAGATGTAGTCTTTAGGGTTAGCCGTGTAGGTGAACCACCCGATTTGTGGGAAGGTCGCTGATTTGTGCCTTGAAGCTTGTAGGCAAGAGGTTTGTTTCACTCACTCAGAAGCTGTAAAGCAATGAGTGGAGTTGTGTTCTTGGAGGAAGTTGTTAAGCAACTCCAGGTTATGTTTATTTGTGTAATTAGATTGTTGGTGATTAGGTCGTCGATGCAGTGGCTGAGTTGTTGACTGCTAGACATCATTGATATGATTGGGAGTGGAATGGAGATATTACATATCTAGGGAGAACCTAGGTAGAGGGGTCATTGGGTAGTGATTAAGTGAGGAGTTGTAAACTGGGAGTTTAGCTCTGAACCGAACTGGGTGAACAATTCTATTGTGTTCTTTATTTTCTGCCCTGTTTTATTTTGCCTATCTTGTCTGTTTTTTAATGTCAGATCAGATGTCACAACATCCATATATGACATCTGAGTTCTGTCTTACCGGAATTTCAACAAGAATAACAAATAATCTCTCTCACCCTAAATTAGGATGTGCAGTATGCAATGATGAGAGACTAGTATGCTATTTATAATAAAACCTAACATACTAACTAATGGGCTTTTTCCACAAGGCCCATTACATAATCTAACTTAATAAACAATCTAACTTAACAATTTAGGGTTTAAACACTAAAACCTAATATAACATGTTAACAACCCTAGCATCTTCGCCACTGGCATGTGAATAACCTTCTGAAGGTGGAGAAAAACACAAGAAAGGGGGGTTTGAATTGTGTTCTTAGAACTTTCTTTTCAATTCGAGAACCCTTTCTTAAAAAAATTTCTTGATTGGTTTCTCATCTTCTTAGTTATACATGAAAAGCATTTCGGAAGCATGTTTACAACAACGTTGCATAACTAAAGAGAAACACACTTGTGTGGTTGTTTATCTTCTTCAGAACTTCTGACTCCTTTGAAACTTTTAGATAAGTATTTGCTCAAAAGTTCTTGTTTAAATGAAAGGCTAGAAATTAAATGACACGTTCATTTTATCCTGGTTCACCTTCTCAATAAGGCTACTTCCAGTCCACCCTCCTCAAGTGATTTCGCCTCTCTCAACGAGAACTTAATCCACTATAACCAAAACTGATTACAAATGCACAACCAACTGTCGTGACTAACTACAATGAACTGTTCAGTGATCTGATCCACAAATATAACATTCATTGACCCCTTTGAACTTCTGACCTTCACTTGGTCTTCTAAGAGGATTTCCACAATGACCACAATCACTTTCATCTCAAGCTTCTGACCTTCACTTGGTCGCTCAAGGAATAATCGATATTAAGTTTGGTTACAATGCAATGCTTCTAAACAAGCAGATTTTCTTGTTATCTTGGTACATATTATTTTGCCACACTGACAAGTAACCATTTCTGGTGTCTAAACAAGTAATTAGAAGATTCTTAAAACGGAAGACTTGCACTCTGTATTCTCCACAACAGCTAGGGATTTATTTTCCCCGCCAGACGCTACCACAATCAGCAATATCTTGCATTCATACATCATATGCCTCATGGCTTATGCATAACACTCTCATTCATTTCATGCATCATGACATTGCATAAAACTAATGTTGCTTTTTAAGTTTATTTCTATAATCAAATGAACATTATCTTCTAGATGCAGTGCAGGGATGATCAAGTCAACGATTTAATTCTGACACTCATTCAAGATAAAGATTTAATTCTGATGCTTAATTTTGGATATTCTCCAGAGATAGTTCAGAGATAATCAAGATAAAGATTTAATTTTGATACTTAGTTCCGGATATTTTTCCAGAGATAGTTCAGAGATAATTAAGACAAAGATTTAATTCTGATGCTTAATTTTGGATATTCTCCAGAGATAGTTCAGAGATAATCAAGACAAAGATTTAATTCTGATACTTAGTTCCGGATATTCTTCCAGAGATAGTTCAGAGATAATCAAGACAAATATCTAATTTTGATACTTAATTTTGGATATCTTCCATAGATAGTTCAGAGATAATCAAGACAGAGATTTAGTTCTGATACTTAATTTTGGATATCCTCCAGAGATAGTTCAGAGATAATCAAGACAATGATTCAGTTCTGATACTTAGTTCCGGGTATTCCCTAGAGATAATTCATAGATAATCAAGACAAAGATTCAGTTCTGATACTTAGTTCCGGGTATTCTCCAGAGATAGTTCAGAGATAATTAAAATCCTTCTCATCATGTTAGTCCCCTGGCGGTGATCAGTTGGTCCTTATCATATTAGTCCCCTGGCAATGATATCTACATCAGTCCCCTGGCAGTAATAAAATTTTTTCCAAGATCTAATTCAGTTACTACGAACGGTGCCGACACGATCAACACTCAAAGATCTAATTCTATCATCACAAACGGTATAGACACGTTCATCTCTCCAAGATTTAATCCAATCTCCAAAAATAGATGGCATCTACAAGCCCATCACTAACAAACACCTCTCAATACATCAAGCTCAGATATAGTCTAATGTACGACTTATTCTTACTCATAGTATCAAATCCAGATGGCATCTTTAAGCCCATCCCCGATAACATTCAGTCAACATCCCGATGGCATCTTTAAGCCCATCTCCGGCCAAAGTCCCTACCTTAGCAAGGACAAATTTCTTGGTATTTTAGTGTTCAATCCTCTTCCACCTTCAGATTCCGACAGGCACACAAGCCAATCTACATCCTCAAGTGTATGAAGATTGAATAGGGGTAGCTGTCATACCCCAAAATTTTCCCATCACAATTCAATATACTTTGACTCATATGACTCAAGGCTATGCAAGAATTGGGTTCACTTACCTGTCTCCTAAGCAACAAGCCTCCAATTAGGGTTTTGCTTCTCTCAAGATCAAATCAAGTTCAAAGACCTCAAATGGATTCCATGGCCTCTCATATGCCTCAAAGAATCCTCATGCCAAGTTTCAAGCTCTGATTCACAAGATTGCTCAATCAACTGCTCAAATGGTCAACAGTCGACTAGTTTGACCTAAAAGTCAACTATGGTCAAATCACAATCAAAACTCTTGATTTTTGGTCAACATCAATATTTTGAAGTCACATTCATCATTTGATCAAGTATTGATCATGATTCATCAAGGAAAGCTCAAAAATCAACAAAACTCAAAGTTTCTAAATTAGGGTTTTTGACCTAAAAGTCAACTGAACTCCGACCAGCCATAACTTTCACATGGAACATTAGAAATTTCCCAACCAAAGCCTATTTTGAAGGAAGTTGAATTCTGTATAACTTTGTCTTTGTAATGCCAAGGCCAAAAATGCTTCATTTGGAAGATATGAGCCAAAACATTACAGGTCCCTTCTGAAAGTCAACCAAAAGCAGTTTTTTGTCAAAGCCCATATCATCAAGATAAAATATCCAAATGGGAAAATTATTCCAAAGTGACTTGTAGAGGACATATTGAGCTTTCCAAAAAGTCATAGAACTCTTCCATATCTTAAAAATTGAGGGAGATATGCCTTGTCAAAGTTGGCCAATTTTGGATGGAAAATGTGAAGCAAATAAAGTTCAAAATGGATTTTCTTGCAAATGGGCCCAAGTTTTTAAGATCCAATCTTGATCCTCAAGTTATCCAAGACATCTAATTAGGTGGCCACGAATTATTGAGATTAACTTGATTTTATATGAATTTTTCATTCATTTAAAAATGATATAATTCATGAAAATCAAAGGAAAATCAAATATTTGATTAGAGATATTATATGATTCTATTCCAATCATCAAAATACTCCATATTTGATACAAATTTCGTGGCAAAGAAGAGTGCAAAGATAGAGATTGAGATTGAGCAAATTTGGAAATATTTACAAAATCAATTTTAAACAAATTTTCAATCTTTGATTCAAGGAAGATTCAAGCCCAAATTTTGACCTAATCACATCCTTATAAATACTATATGCCATACACAAGGGCCAAGGACGAAAATCTTAGGAGGAGACTAGGGTTTCTAGGAGGAGAAATTCTTCAAGAATAAGAGCACACTCAAAATCTTCTCTCAACGAGATTCAAAGCAAACCATTCGTCCCAATCAATTCCTGTGTCTCCAAATAGTAAGTCTAGGTAATTAGTAATGATCATTCACGTGCTAAACAAGCATGTCATGTTCATCTCTTGCATTCATGTTTCAAAATTCCGTGCATCATGAATTGTTAGGTTTTAATGTGATACGATGCTTTTAACGTGTTCCTGGTGTTTTTTAGACAAGCTTAGAACATTTGAAACAGAGCTCTAATGCATATAGCAAGAATCACCATTATTAGGGCAAGGTGAAGCTCATTCGTTGGGTTCATATTTCCAGAAGCTTTCAGCCCAAACGGACATCATATTCATGATCAGGGCCCATTTTTAATGTGATCTGGGTGTTTAGTTTTCTTGTTTAACGTTGTTTCTGCAGATTTTCAAAGGTTTTGATTTTACTTAGTTTATTAGGATTAATTCTTTTTATTTAATTAATAAAATTTAATTTAGGTTAAATTTAATATTAATTTCTATTATTTAGGTAATTAAAAATAGTTAGGATTTAACTTTAGTTTTTTAATTAGGTTAAATAACTTAATAATTTAGATTTAATTTTATGTTATGTTAATTATAAATAGATTTTAGGTTTAGCCTTTAACCTAAAAAAAACATAGGTAAATCTTAGAGACTATCAATAAAGTAAGAGTTGTCTATTAACTGTAGGTTTTTAACCCTTAGGTTTTAACCTTTAGGTTTGCCTAGGTTTTTTTAGCCATTTTTCTTAAAGTATGTTTTATTCGCGATTTCTCTCTTCATCCCATACTCTGTGTATGTCGCATGTCTTCAATTGTTTATTTATTTAAATTTTTTCCTTTATTTTAATTTATTTATTTTCTGCCATTTAAATTCTAGAAAAAGTGTATAGGCTTGCAAAAGGTTTTTATGTAATAGTAATTAGGATTTACTTTTCTGCCTTTACTTTCCGCACGTCATAACTATAACTGTGGTTTATATTTTTTGTTGATATTTTAATTGCGTGGTTAGTAATTTAGGGAGTGAAAACCATGAATTAAATTTAGAATCACTATCCTTACAAGATAAATATAACCGAACTGAATCAAAGATCATAAGTCCCTTCGAGTTGCCTAAGATAAATATGATCTTGTCCATCGATGTTGCCTCGATTAAATGATGATCGTCCCTTTCGAATGCTAAGGTATCCTCACTGGTTGCCTAAAATGACTATTATATCCTTCCCTAAAGACTACCTGCCCTCTTTATGGTAGGGATAGTCTTATGGAGAACAATAATCCTCGATGACCCTTTTCAAATCCAATGAAAGGACTACCTGTCCTCCTTATGGTATGGATAGCCCTTTCAAACGAAAACTTAAAGAACAAGAAAGAAAATCTTAGGGTAGGTGCTCTTAAATGCTTGCTCAATATTCAAACTTTCAAATTACTTTTCACACCTCTTCTTCAAATTAATTCAAAAAGGCTACGCTTATTTAAAGGCTAAAGTCCATACTAAAATCTTTTCAATTCACACACAACACCCTTTTAAATAATTCAAACAAACAAGTGAGCTAAGAAATTAAGAGCCCATGGATAACCATGGATAAAAAGGGTGCTTACGTCTTCCCTTTGTATAACCTACCTTCCGAACTCAAGTTTTTTAAAAAGGTCTTTCCTGTTCTTTTTTCCTTTCCAATTGGATAAAATAAAAGTCGGTGGCGACTCTTGCTATCCGCAACATTTTTAAAAGTCAGTTCTCCCACTGTGTTACTGGTACATTTCTTGATTTCGTGCATACTTGTTTGCGCATTGTTTTGATTGAAACTTATTGCCATTCTACTTAGAATCATGTATAGAGTAATAGCCCCAAGGTTTTTGGGCTAGATTGTTCAATTCCAGAGTTTAATTTAAAATTTGATTTTTAGGGTTCATACTCCTTTTCCGAAAATTCATAAGTTTAAATATGTTTTAATTATTGTTAAATACAAGGTTGAATTCGTGGCATTTTGCTGATCAATTTAGAATCTTAGTTTATTAAAATTGATGGAGATTTGCCAAAGTTTGAATTTGGCGCCATTGAGGTGTTGTTGTTGTTCATCGTGGCAGAAGGTTGAAGATGAAGTTAGTCAATATTCCATTTAGGGCTTGTTTTAAAATATAATGAATTAGAGTCATGTTACTTATGACTACATCGTTTCAGCATACATGGCCATGACTCTTGTACCTAGCGCGCGTATCCTAAAGGGCGTGGGTTCGATCCCCCCTTTTGCCACTTTGTTTTACTTTTCCAATTTAATCACTTATTTTGACTCATTTTAAACTGAAGGCATTACACTATCACCAGGAGCGCGCTGGTCTATTGGCCTTTGTTTTGAGTGCTGAGGTCAAGGGTGTGGGTTCAAACCCCATTGGCCACCATTCCTTTATGTTTATCATTTGTTTTCTTAGTTTTTTACTAAACTTTGGAAAATCATAAAAAATAGTAAACTTAACCTTTTCAATCCCTTCTTTTTTGTGTAATTTATTTATTTTATGTATTTTAATACCATGTTAAAAAATCCCAAAAAGTATTTATTTTATCATCATTTAAAAATTAATCAAAAAACACGTATTTTATGTTTAAAAATTGTTTTGTTTTGATTATTTCTTCAAATGAACTTTGTGTATTTTTGTACATATTTGTTTAGGGTTAGAATAAAATGTCTTTGACTTTCTCCATGTACCCTTAGACCATTTCTCTTAAAGAAATTGGTATTTAACAATTAAAGTTAATTAGGTTTAGGTGTTTATGTTTAACCCTAATTCAAAAAAACTTAGGTTTAAAACCCTAACCAAAAAATTTGTACATGTTTATTTGTACATACTTGTTGATTTCTTTTAATCCATGCTTTGTACTTAATTGTTATTTAATTATCATCTCTTATATGTTTTGTTTATCGAACCCCATGTTTATGCATCATACTAATCATTCAACATTCATACATGAGTTTGAATCCAAGGGTTTAGATACATCTATCTCTTACTTATTGATTATCATACTCACTTGTTTGTTCTTTATCACATGATATCACACACACTTGAGGTATTCAATGTTAATTGCTTAAGTTTGTTGTTTTGTCCAAAAGGATGAGAATGATATTGAATAAATTGTCAAAGGTACTCAAACTCTTTTCCAGTCTCTTTTACTTTTGTGTTAAGTATTTTAAAGCTTTTCACTTGTTTATGGTTTTGTATTGTTAAAGCTTAACCAAACCCTTTGTTTTTTTAAACCTTGGTACTAAGAGTAGAAATTATTCCCGGTGAAACTATTCTTAGTCTATTGACCTTTATATTGTTAGAGCTAGGTCTTTTGTTTTTAAACCTTGGTGTTAAGAGAAGAATTATTCCTGGTGAAACTGCTCCTAACCCATTGACCTTGTATTTTAAAGCTTGGTCTTTTTGATTTATTTTAAATTTGTTAAGTATTTTAAAGGTTAACCCTTTTTAACTTATTAGGTATTTTAAAGCCTAATCCTTTTTAACTTTTTAAGTATTTTAAAGCTTAACCCTTTTAAACTTATTAGGTATTTTAAAGCTTAATCCTTTTCAACTTGCTAAGTATTTTAAAGCTTAACCCTCTTTTAAAAAACTTGTGAGTATTTTAAAGCTCACAACCAAAAAGATTTTGGCCACTTTGGCCCCCCTTTTATTTTCCTTTTAAGAGGAACTACAGAAGCTCCCACTTCCCTATTGTTAAAGTGGTATGTAGGCCTAAGATGCGATATCTTATCGAGCTCACTTTCAAAACATTCTCTTCCCATCCCCACCCTCTATTTCAAACAAGTTTTTCACATAGTGTTTTCACAAAAAAAAAGGGTATTTGTAACAAAAGATAATAACATAAAACAAAGAGGTTCCCATGGAGTACCATGGATATGAGGGGTGCTTAAAACCTTCCCCTTGTATAACAAACTGTCATACCCCAAAATTTGCCCACCACATTTTTATACTCAACCTCATTTAAATACCAGAAGCTCAAGATCTAAGTGGATGCACACTCTCCTAAGCAATAAAAACCAAAACTAGGGTTTTATTTCTTTCCAAGAAAAATCAATTTCTGATACCTCAAATGGACTCCATGGCTTCTCATATGCTTCAAAGGATCCTCATGCCAAGTTTCAAGCCCTGATTCACAAGATTGATCAATCCACTGCCCAAACGATCAACAGTCGACTGATTTGACCTAAAAGTCAACTGTAGTCAAAGTACAGTCAAAACTTCGATTTTTGGTCAACATCCTCATTATGAAGTATCATTCATCATTTGATCAAGTATTGATCATGATTCATCAAGAAAAGTTCCAAAATCATCAACATTCAAAGTTTCTAAATTAGGGTTTTGGAATTAAAAGTCAACTGAACTTTGACCGGCCATAACTTTCACATGGAACATCAGAATTTTCCCATCCAAAGCTCATTTTGAAGGAAATTGAATTTTCTACAACTTTGTCTCTCACATGCCAAGTCTAAAAATGCTTCATTTAAGAGATAAGAGCTAATACATTACAGGTCCTTCTAAAAGATCGCCAAAAGGCATTTTTTTCTCAAAGCTTATAACTTAAACATGGTAAACTCAATTGAGATGAAACCAAAAGGAGGTTGTAGAGGACATCTTGGGCTTTCCAAAAAGTCCTAGATCATCTCCATACGATAAAAATTGAAGGAGTTATAAGGCTCAGAAGTTGGTCAAATTCCAAGAAAATCATAAAACCCTAAATTGCATAATTTTGTGTTTTTGAGCTATTGGGCCTAAGATTTGTGATCCAAACGTGTATGTGACATGTTAAAAGCCCTCTAGGCCCATTGGTGCATAAGCATGATTTTTATTCTATTTATCTTTGATTTTATCTTATTTAAATCAAGTTAAATCAAAATAAATCCAAATGAATAAAATAAAAATCAAATCTTGGTAGATGGCGTATGGATTTGTTCCTTCCAATCAGAAAAAATATAAAATATCATCCTTAGGCTTGATTGAACATAATTGGAGCAAATATAGAAAGATTTGAAGAAAATCTCAATCAAAGATTCAAAGGGCCAAATCTTGGGTTTCTTGACAAACAAATGACCTAATTCTCATGCTATATATATATATACTACATGATCAGACGAAAAAGAAGAAAGGAGAGCAAGGAACTAGGGTTCACAAGTTGCAAAAATTTCAAGAAAATAAGGGCACGATCAAAAACATTCCTCCGGCAGTTTTCATCCAATCCCGAAGATCTTCTCATCCTACTGAGCCTCCCAGCAGTGGATTCGAGCCATTGAACAAGCAGGGACGTGCCCAAGAATAAGTGTTTTTGAACTCACCATTGTTGATAATATTTACGTTCGAGTTTGTTTAAATACACATTGTTGACCAGTTTTATGCGCATAAATGAATTCAGGGACCTCCTTAGAACGATCTTGACGTAGCACATGCGAGGTTTGGGGCTGGAATCACAAATCACCATGGATAGGGCTTTGAGTTCGTGAAGTTTCGTTTGGGGTGATACGGGAAGCGTCTGGCCGCGAGAACCATGCCATTGGATTTGTAATTCTCTGAATAAGCGATCTGGGTGCTTTTCTTTAATTAATTCTTCGATATTTGCAGGTTTTGATTTTGCCAGGAATTGCTATGAATCATGTTGGAAGAAATCGTAGCAAGTTTAAAGCGAAATCGTAGCTAAAGAAATAGAGGAGACGATGAACAATGTCCTTGACCTTGACCGCATGCGTGTTTAATCCTTATTCGCTAGTCAATCTCTCCGATTCTCTCTCCAAGGCGTGGCAGCATGTGGTTCGCAGGTCAAAAGGACTTATTTTGTGACCTCAATTCTCATCGGTTGACGCGTACATATGTGGGGGCCCAGGCGTACTTGTTTTTGACTTCTCCCACTTATTTCATATTATTCTATTGATTGTATTTCAAGTGGTATGTTAACAAAGAAGCAACTCAGCGCATTTGGCAGAAAGTGTACACGTCGCTCTCAACGTCCTGGGTTCGATCCCAGGCGTTGTTCATGTTTTTTTAGAATTCTTTGTTTCAGGATTCGGTGCCTATTCTCTTTGGCGTGTGTAAGTTACATCCTCGGGATTCCACCGTCTGATCTCCATCATTCATGATCTGAAGGCCCAGCAAGCAGGCTCACCATGCGCCCTCATTAATTCTCCCACACAGAATCGTAACTCCCAGGTTTTTACTTTTATTTATATTTTTTATGCTGTTTGTTTATTTCTAGTTTATTTTATCATTTGATTATTTTCTTTTTCTAAAAAACATAAAATATTTTTTTTATCTTTAGTTTAGTTAAATTAATTAGTATTTAGAATTAGTTTTCTAATTAGTTAACTTTAATTTAGAAATTGGGTTTTAATTAATTTTTGGCTGATAATTTTAGGTTTACTAATTTTAATTAATTGTCAGGCTAATTAATTTTAGGTTTTAATAACATTATTAATTTTAGGTTTTATCACTAACATTTGCCCTTAATCCTAAATCATATATTTGGTAGATGTTGTCCATCAACGAGGATTTTACCCTTAGGTTTTTCGTTGTCTACGAATTAGGGTTGGTTTCCTCGTCCATTATTTTTTAGGCTAATGTTTTATTTTTAGGCTAATATTTTAGTTTTAGGCTAATATTTTATTTTTATACTTTTACCTCTAATTTTCTTAATTTGCAATGTTATTGCGCGAATTTCTCTCCTCATCCCATATTCTATGATTGGCGCGTGATTGTTTATTTTATTTTGCTATCGATTTAAATATTTAAATTCTGCTATTTAATTTCTGTCTTTATTTAATTTCTCCCTATTATTTAAACTATGTTATTCATTTATTTTCCGTCATTTACATTCTAGAAGGTGTATAGGTCGCTGATTCGATTTTTATGTAATAGTAATTAGGACCTTTTTATTTTCTGCATTTACTTTCCGCACTCCCCAATTTCTGGTTATGTACCCCTCATTCCCGAAGCTTTGTAATAGCGTAGAATATTTACTTTCCGCATTTTATTTTTCTATGTGATATATAACTGCGTGGTTAGTAAATAGGGAGTGACAACTAATAATTGAACATAGCTCATCTAATACAAGATAAATATATGAATCTAAATCACGTGATTGCTGCACACACTCACCTCTAGGGTAACGCCTCTTGTTGCCTGTTGCCTTCGATTTTGATCAAAATAGTCAAGTCCCTCGAATGTAGGGATACCTTAGCTTGCTGCCTTCGATTCAAAATCACCATGTCCCTCCGATAAAAGATCATAGTCCCTTCGAGTTGCCTACGATAAATATGATCTCGTCCCTCGATTAAATGGTGATAGTCCCTTCGATTGCTAAGGTATCCTTACTGTTGCCTTAATGACTATTTTATCCTTCCCTAAAGACTACTTACCTCTACATGGTAGGGACAGTTTTATGGCGAACGATATTTCTCGATGACCCTTCGATGACCCGCACATCCAATTGAAAGACTTCCTGCCCTCTCATGGTATGGATAGACCCTTTCAAACAAAAGACTTAAAGAACAAGAAAGACCATAATCTTAGGGTAGGTAGCTCTTAACTGTTTGCTCACAATCAATTCAAAAATCAAATACTTTTCACACCTCCTATTTCAAAACAATTTCAAAACAAGGCTACGCTTATTCACAAGCTAAAGTCCTTAACGAAATTTTTACTATTCACACACGACACTTTTCAAACAATTCAAACAAACAAGTGAGCTAAGCAATTAAGAGCCCATGGATAACCATGGATGCAAAGGGTGCCTTACACCTTCCCTTTGCATAATTACCCCCCGAACTCAGTTTTTATTTAAAAGGTTTTTTCCTGTTCTTTTAGCCTTTCTGAATATTTGGATAAAATAAAAGTCAGTGGCGACTCTTGCTATCTGCACATTTCAAATAAAATCAGTTCACCGTATTACAGAACTGGCGACTCTGCTGGGGACGCTTTCGAATTAAAAGAGGGGTTACCTTATAGTTTAGGATCACTTTAATAATTGTTTGTTTGCTTCCTTTATTCTTCAAGGTTATTTTGGGTATTGAATGGAAGATGAATCCTATACCCGGATTCGAGTGCACCTTAAGATAGGAGTGGCATAGTCATGGCGACCTCCCTTGTGCATGCTTGGGATTGGTCAATATGAGAGTTCACGCTTAAGTTAGGCCTCTATGGGTGTTTGCATGCCTCTTTTGCATGAGAGAGGTTTGTGTGGATATCTGTAGGTGAGTCGGAGCTTAAGGACCTTTAGTCACCTTTAACCCATCTTGGCCTTTAGGAACGTAGTGGGGGGACTACTCTTGATGTATGTTAAGGGCATAGTCGCTACCCGATACTACAACTCAGATAGGTTCTTTCTCAAAGTATCATTGCGTGGTATGCATGTACCATGTTCGAGGGTGCTTTGGAGGGGCTGACAATTCTGAGTAACTTAGTAGAACCCGTTGCTGGTATCATCCTTATCCTTAGAAGTACCTTTGGGGAAGGGTAGTTACCTGGTCATACTTCATGCAAGCCTTTAAACTTAAGGACTATTGTGTGACTTGTTTGTTATCTAACCTTTCCATTTCCTTGCAGGTTTTGCTGGTAGGACATTTCGTCCTCATTACCTTATGCTTTGACCTTTTATTTCCTTGCAAGATTTGTCTATAGGACATCTCGTCCTTATGACCTTATGCTTTACTTAATGCATTACATTTGCATGACATTATCATAACATTGCACGTTAACCAACCCTTTCAAGGATCTTAGTAATTTAGGGCGCACGGTTCCAAGTGCCTTTAGCAAGGACTAAGTTCTATCAAGGGGCAAGAGGATTTATTTTCCTCTGGCCACGTACCTTCCAAATCAAAGATACCGTACCTATCAAGGGGCAAAAGGATTTACTTTCCTTTGGTCGTATGCCTTCCAATGCAAAGACACAGTATCTATCAAGGGGCAAGAGGATTTATTTTCCTCTGGCCATTCGTCTTCCAGTTCAGGGACATAGTACCTATCAAGGGGCTAGAGGAATTATTTTCCTCTAGCCATGTACCTTCAAATTCAGAGATATCCTGAATTAGAGGCGATGACCCACTCGATATGGTGAGCTTGATTCTCAAATAAGGACATTCAAAGATAAAGACCAAGATTCTTCAGACGAAGCGGTCGACTAACTAGTCAGACAAATACCATCAACAAATCAATCCTAATCAGATGAACATTCTGGAAGCTTGACCCCTAGACTTCTGAAACATTCCAATCAGATATACATTCCGGAAACTCGAACCCCGGACATTCTGAAAGTTCCAATCAGATGACCATTATGGAAGCTTGACCCCCAGACTTCTGAAACATTCCAATCAGATATACATTCCGGAAGCTCGAACCCCGGACATTCTGAAACATTCCTATTAGATACACATTCCGGAAGCTCGAACCCCGGATACTCTGAATCTCTACACCAATTCCACAACAACGACGCAAGCCAGATGCACCTAAGTGTCAACTCACCAAAGTCAGTATATCATCGGCTCAAGCGTTATAACATCTGTTGAAGATCAGATTGATTACTCTGAGGGATGCTCCTAAGAATTCTAACACCTTCACTCCTGGCTATAAACTCAATGCGAGGTGCGCGTACCATTCCAACAGTCCTGGACATTACACAAACGATTACTGGACATTGAACAATAAAATCCAAGGTCTGATCAATGACGGATAAATCAAGTTCAACCCTCCTGAAAACTCCTGTGGTGATTACCGCTCTTATGCCTGATCATGACAATACTGATTGACGTCTAGACGGACGAACTTTTGGATCATTAGATTTACTTGCATTTGCATATCTCTTTCCTGTTTGTTTAAACATTCGTCTTATGATAGACATTATCTGTCTTAATAATCATCATCAGTGCATTGCATATGTTTGTCTTGAATAATTTATTTCGCTAATCACTCATTTTAAATGATGTCTTTACCTTGCATATGTTTTATGATACTCAACTCCTACTAAAGTTGTATACCTTTTGAGGGAGGATGACGAAAGCGATACCGCAACCTCATACAGTATGCTTTTGAACGGACTATGCTGACGATGTACAAGCATTGTTTCAATTCCTAAAATAGTGGAGATATAAGGATGTTAATCCCTCGTCAACCCCTTTGAGCCTAAGGAGTAGAAGTTCCTTTCTTGTACTAATTAAAACCCTTGATCATAACCTAGGGCAGGGTAGTTCTCAGTTAATTTGGCTGTGCATTCTATTTTAAGAGAATCACTCGGTACACCTTTCAACAAAGGTTTCAACCACAAGCGTTCATCCGCACACATCAACGAAGTGTTGGAGATGTCAATCAAAAGCCAATGATGGTTCATCAATCATTAAGCGAGGCAGTCAATATCTTTCAAAAGAAAAAAAAATAATAAAAAAACATATATACAAAGAAAAGCCTGCTAAGTCAAAAATCAAAAGATGACTTAGGCAAAAATCAAGGCATCCCGCTGATTGTAAGCTCAAAATAGATAGTTCAGGCAAAAGTTAGGGATACCAAAAAAAAATGAAAAAAGAGAAGTCAATAAATTCCTGAACAATACAATGTTGTGACTACCAAAAGGAAGAAGTGACTGCCATCTCAAAAGTTTTCTTTGCTTGTGAACCATCATCATTATCAAATGTGCAAATCCAAAAAGTCTCTTGGAACCTGAATGCATAAGTTGAATCAGCTGAGCTTAGGACTAAAGCACATCACAAAGAAGGGGATGGGTACAATCAAATTTTGAGCATTTATCCTTTGTTTCTTAAACCGTGAACCAGGCCACGTTTGTTGCACCCCAAAATTTGCCCTCTTTATTTGAGCTGTAAGTTAATAATGACGTTTATTTCGTCATTCAAAAATTGAAGAAAAATAAGAAAGAGTTTTCATGGGTTTAAGAAGATACGGTGTGAAAAATGGTTTAAACAGTGTAAATACGAGAAAATTCACAAGTCCTATTTGGAAGGTGATATGAGGTAAGTTCCCGCGTTTCCTCGACTGTTTCGACGATATCTACAACTTTCGTGTTCGGCTCGGAAGCCAATTCTTTGAGGAAGGTTGTCAGATTTGCAAATTACTTGAAGTTTCGCGGTGAAAAACGGTGCTGAATGTAGGGTTTTCGGACAATAAAAAATTCATATCTCACAATCCGCTCGTCGGATTCGCTTGAAAATTTAACTGGATCTCCGTGCTATCATTACCAAGATTTCATATGTTCGGACCGAAGACCAATTATGCACTGGAAATTCCCAGCATTTTGAAGAACACCGTAATCTTTCGGTAAAAAATGTGTTTTCGGGTATGTCGCGCCAAGTTTGAAAATTCATAACTTCTTCGATTTTTATCGTATGAAGTCCATTCTGGCGGCATTCACTCGGAAAATTCGTTATCTCCGATTCTTCGTCACACGTGCTAAGTCAGATTTCGAGCCGAAGTTTGAGTTTTATCACGTTCTTTGAACGGTACTCGCAAAATTCTGCACAGTCGCACCAGATGAACCGATTTTTCTCGTCATTCAAACGCGGATAATTTCCTCACCGTTTGTCGGATTGAGACGATTCTCGCGGCTACGAGTCACAAATTTGGTCATCTTCACAGTGATGTTCGTTTTATTTCCGAATTTCGCACCGAGTCACGTTTCCCCGAAAATGAGCAAAAAAGAGATACGTCGGGGGAATTTTTGACATTTCACCATTTCAACTATATATATTTTTTTTCCCTCTTTTTCTCTCATAATTCCACTTTCACAAAAAATCTCATAAACAAAATTCAATTCTCTCCAACCTCTCTCTACAATCAAAATCCCAAATTCTTTGGATTTTATGAAGAACACTATGAAGATACTCAAGAACACCTAACACTAAAATTGTCAAAACTCGATATCCTCCACTTCTCTCTTCTCTGATCAACTTCCGGCCACAGCTCCTCCATGACTTTCGACAACTGCTGATCTCTTTTTTTTCTCCCTCGAGAGCCTAGCGGTGATCTTCCAATCCGAGTTCTTGCTTCATTTCGTGGTTCTCGTCGATTCGGTAAATTCTCTTGGATCCTTAATACGATTGTTGATTATGGAGAAATTGTTGCTTGATTTGTTAATTGTTGACGATAATAAATATCATGCGTTGTTGTTGCATTGCGGATGATGATATTACGTTGTGAATGTTTTGATAGTTTAATGGATGAAGGAAGTTGCTGTAGGAAATTATGCATTCCACGTGCTTGTAGAAATGTTTGTGTGAATTGTGATGATGAGCTTTACTGTGAATTGAGATTAAAGTGTTGAAAATCAAATTTGATATTGTTGTTGAAGTGTTAGAATTTGATATCGTAAGTGCGGTGCGGTTTGTGTTTGTGAGTGTTATTTGTCATGAGTTTAATTGCCTAATTGGTCTAATCGTTGATTGCATGAGTTGTTGCTATTCTCCTTTGATTTCAATGCCGTCTTGAATTCATTTTCAGAATAATATACATGTTGTCCCACACTGAATTTGCATCGTAGATATTATGATTGTGTTTGCATAGTCTGAAATTAATTAATGGCTAACGTTGTTATATGAAGATGTTTGAATTGGAAATTGCTGTGAGAGTTTCCTTTGATTTCTTGTTGATAACATATGGTTGTATCTTGTTGCTTACCAAAAACTCACAAGAAGTAGAATGTTGATCATACTTAATGTGCTTCATAAAAATGCTTAAGAAATAAGTGGATTAATATTGGTATTACTACTTGTTGTCTTGCTAAAAATCATGTTTCAATGCTGTTATTTCACTTGCCAATTGTGTGTTCTTTTGTTTCAATCACCATGAATTAATGTCTTGTGCTTATGTGTGTTTTTTATGACTTGTTGGAACTGTTGTAGAGGTCTTAATGTGCAGCATTTTTGTGACTTGATTGTGTTACATTTTTACTACTTTTAACTCATAAAAAAAAACATAGAAACTAAAGATATTTTTGCCTAGAGTTTGGTGTACTTGTTTAGTTTTGATCCAAGGTGATAATAGAGTTTGGTTATAGGTTAATTGTTGCTCTTACTTGCTGAAAATTTGCTGCTATATGCTAGTTTGTTCTCTTCTTTCTCAATTTCAAGAAACACACGCGGTACGCCGGTTTTATTTCAAAATGTCATAACTCTTGAATCGTGTTGAATTTTTGCAAGTGTGAATAATGTTTCTTGAGTGGAATAATGTTTTCAGAACTGATGGTGCATTTTATTTTCGGTTTCGGACGACTTTTTTTATCGTTTTCGCTACTGCCCCGTCTTGAAAATCGTGCCTCCAGGCCGATTTAATAAATTCTGACTGCATATTTGAGTTCCTTGACATATTTTTAGCTTACTATAAAATTTTGGTTTAATTCTGACGAGTTTAGTTTTCATCGTTTTTGTCCGGTTTCGCCGTTTCGGTGTATCGTTGTGCATGTAAATACTTGTGTTGGCTTCCGTAGTTTTAGTGTACATATCTGATTTGCTTTTGAATACTATCCCATGTTTCTTTTTGTTTGCTTTTGTTATGTTTTCACTTTCTATTCCGTTATCTATTTCCGGTTTAGCTTATACTTCAATAACGCAAATCCGATTGCGGTGTCTTGTTATCTCTAACGTGTGTGCTAGTATGCAAGGCAACATGGAGGCTCTGGTCGATGCCCGCTCTCGTGTTCCGTTTTATTTGCGGGACACGACATTTATCCTCTCTCTGATTCGCGTTTCTACACGCATCCTTTATCATTATACTTGCTTGTCCGGATTTCTGTTTCCCTTGCAGGTGTATGGTATTTGTTGTGTCCGATGCACACGTTGGCGCGTGATTTACTTTCATCGCGCCGACTCTTGATTGCTTATGCGGATTTTAATCGGAGTGCTGACATGTTTGCTGTTGCTTTTGCTAGCTTGCTCGCGGGATCCTAGTTTACTCGTTCTCTTTGCTTTAGTTTACGGATCATCATCCGTTTGGTATTGATTCTGTTTCATTTTACTTTTCTCGCACTTTATCGCTTTCTCGCATCATCCTTTAACATGAGAAGTAGGACCTAGACATGCATCTGGCCAAGTCCTCGAAAGAGGCTCTGTTTTTGTTGGTGTGTTTATATTTGTGCTTTGCGGCAGGGAGTCACGGTGTAATAAGTTCTATATGGCACTCCGTTAAGTCCTCATGGAAGGCACGCGGAAAGGGTTAGCAATCAACCCCCGCCTAGTCTCATCGAGTCCGTTCAGTATGCGCACGCTAAGCGTTGCTCGCTTCTGAACCTGCACAAGATCTTGTTATCGAGTATGTCAGGAAAAGGGTTCATGTAGCCGGACCCCCGCCTTTCCTATAGCTCGCGTCGCTCGACGTTGATGCTCGGTGTACGCATGCACCGTTTTCCTTTACGATCCGTGACGGCTTGGTTGCTGAGAGGGGACCGCCCTCTTGTCTATGGCCCGATCACTTTCGCGAGGTCTAATGCTTGGTTGACTTGAGTTGAGCTGCTCCCCTTGGCTATGGCGGGGCCGCTTTTCTACCACTCGGTCATTACCGTTGGTTTTGTTTGCTTTACGAGCGGATGCTCGTTTGTGTGATATTCTTGTGTGCTTCCCCCTTTCCTCGTAGGTTGCTAGCTTAGCTTAGACTTGTACCCTTTGTATGATAACATTAGGTAGCAAGCTTTCCCCCTTTAGCTTAGGTTTTCCTCATGCATTCTTTAAAACACAAACCACACTCTTTGATTTTCTTTTCTTAAGAGCTTGTTATTTCCGCTCCATTCCCAAGCATAAGTCTCCAAAGGTCGAGCAGCGGAGTGTGAATGTAACTCGTTCACCTAAAAAACACAAAACAAACAGAAATTAGTTAGCCGAGCTACGGTACCTCTGATTCTGCAAAACGGATACGTAGGCAGCGGGGTAGGGCCCGTGCGAGCACAATCCTTTCTTTTCCCTACATTCTGCATTCATTTTAGTCCAGATTAGCATAGATTTGATACACACCCATAGGTTTAGACACAGGCGTGGATACCATCGAGTACGATGGGCGCGAGGGGTGCTAATACCTTCCCCTCGCGTAACCGACTCCCTTACCCTCTTCTCTGGTCGTGAGACCGTTGTTTTGTTTTGTGGTTTACTGGTGTCGCACGCTCGCGAAAAATGAACAGAGTCGCCACCAATATATTTATCCCATAAGGGAAAGGAATACCAGGAAACCTAACAAAGGAAGGAACAAGGTCTTGCGACCAGAGAATCAAGGTACGGGAGTCGGTTACGCAAGGGGAAGGTATTAGCACCCCTCACGCCCATCGTACTCGATGGTATCCACCTATGTTTGTTTCTATCTAAAGGGTGTGTACTATGTCTATGTCTAAATGCGAATGAATGCAAAAGAAATACGGGGAAAAGAAGGAAATATTTACAAATGTGCTCGTTCAAGCCCCGCGACTTGATGCCTACGTATCCTTTTCAGGAATCAGAGCGTCGTAGTTCGGCTCTTTAGTTTCTGTTTGTTTTTTGTGTTTTTTAGTTGGGCGGCGTTAACGTTCGCGCTCTTGCACAAGGGGACAGCCTAGGATGCAATGGAGCGGAAATAACAGTGCCCTTAAGAAAGCGAGAGAAGAGAGAGAGAGAGAGAGTTTGGGTGTTTCGAGGAAATCCCTTAAGCAAGGGAAACTCGAGTTACTCTTTGGTTTGTGTTTTTTAGAGGTTGGGAACTTACGCCTGAATGGAACCCTTAAGCAAGGGAGCTCCAAGCACTCGAACATCCCTTAAGCAAGGGAAGTTACAAGCTTCCATTCCCTTTTTATTAGTCAAAGTATTTATTAGTCATTTTTTATGAGTTTTCTTGGTATTTTTTTATGGGAAATTTATTCAAGTATTTTTAGATGGATTGAAGTTGAAAAAGAAAAAGAATGCAAAAGGGAACTAGTCCTAATGTCTACATCTATGTTGTACAAAAGGAAATTAGCCTAAAATTGTCAAGGGGTAAATTCTAAAAGATACAAACGTAAGATCGACTGAAAGAAATAAAAGTCTAATTAAACGTCAAGAATTAAACTCTACAAAGGATAATCAAAATCCGATTCTATACAGGTTAATTGAACTCACATACAAAAATCGATATTAAATTCTAATCCTAAGTCAATTAGCAATTTATCTACAAAAGGAATTAAAACTAAG
Organism: Vicia villosa; assembly: GCF_029867415.1. Taxonomy (NCBI): domain Eukaryota; kingdom Viridiplantae; phylum Streptophyta; class Magnoliopsida; order Fabales; family Fabaceae; genus Vicia; species Vicia villosa. The sequence continues at coordinate 131,298 of NW_026705690.1, forward strand.
AGAATCCCCATACATGAGCAAAATGATTTATTAAAACTATTAAAACGATAGGAAAAGGGATCACAAAATATTCACAAAAATCAAAACACCCTAAAATATCTATAAATATTTTTCATATATTTTTTTATGTGAAGGGAATTGAATTAAGAGTGAAAAGAAAACAAAATTAAATCAAACTATTTCTAACAGGCGGGGGGTGTCAATTGAAAATAGTGGTAGTATTAGCAAAACAGGCGGAGGCCCAGGTATTGGCCCAAACAGAATTTCTGTGTGTTCAGTTTTACTTCTAAAAAAGGTGACCACGGGCCAAAGGGGGGGTACGCATAGCATTATGGCCCATAAGTTTTTGTTGTGATTCAAACCAGGGAGAGGTGTGATTGGGCTCGGTGGAGGTGGCAAATCAGAGGCCCATGTTGTTCTTGGTCCAGTTTTATTAATTTTCAGATTTATTTGAATTAAAAAACAATTAAGTAAAAAAAGAAAAAAGGAGGAGGAATCAAATTGAGATTAGGGTTGTGTTAGGGGCGCCGATTCACCTCTTCTTTCGTTCTCGCTCTCTTCTTCGCGAATACAACAACGACGACCTCTCCGGCGAGCGCCATGAACGCCGCCGTGAGTCCTTATTACCCCTTCCCTCAAATTCGTTCTCTCTGTTTCTATCTCTCCCAAACCTAAACCTCACTCGCAATCGAACGGCTAATGGGGATTCAGAGCGAAATACACAATCCAAAGGTTCCAACTGATTCCGTATAACATCAAGAACACAAAAAGGAGGCGAAGATTTTGAAGCGAATAAACAGAGGTACTTACCGGTCGGAGTTCGTCCGACGCGACTTCAACGTGATGAGTCTTCTGATTCTTCTTTCTTCTTCTTCCTTGATTTTCTGAAACTCTGTGAGGCTCGTTGTTGGTGATAGCGTGCTTGAAGTGAAATTGAGAGAATGTGAGCTCGTTGTGATGTTGTTCTTGTGAGGCAGAGATGTCGATAGAATTTACGAGATGATGTAGTATGAGAACTGAGAGTGTTGTTGAGGGCGATGATGACTGTGGAGTGAGGTCTAGCTCAACTACTTAGAGCTTCAGAGGTTGAAGCTCTAAGAGTCATGGTGGAGAGCGTGTAGTAGAGGTTGGGAGAGATGAAGAATGGAGCGTGAAGGTGAAGAATGAGTGGCATGAGTTGATATTTTCTGCTTAGCACATCTTCATTCAAGATTCTCAAGCGGAATTATGAAGAAGATGGTGGCTGTTCTTCTAGGTCTGTTGTAGGTGAGTGAAGCTGGTTTTATATGGGCAATGATTGGATACTGATAATGAATTCTTGGGTGTGGAGCCTGAATCATAACTTGTAATGAGCTTTTTTCGATTTCTCGAGTGTGGGACTTGGAAGGTGTGTTGATAATTGTTGTAGATAGCTGAATGAACTGTTTTAATTGTTTTCTGATTTTCTTGTTAATCTCTGTTAGTATCTCTTATGACAGTTAGGTTGTTAGTTAGCTTCTCCTCTGTTAATGTGTTAGCAACTATTATTTGGTTTAGGGACTGTTAACTGAAAGTGAGTGAAATTTTTCTGTTTATCGGTTTGTCATGAAATTCAGTAGTTAGGTTAATCTTGCTAGTAACTATATGTTAGCTTTGGGGTATGGTACTGAATTTGATGTCTTGAATGGGGTATGGGATTGGATGCTGTTTGATTTTCTGTAACAATTTGGTTTTGTTGAATGGTGTATGTATGAATGTAGATATATGGGGCTGTTAGGGACATGTTAATTGGTTAAGAGGTTTAGGATTCTATAGCAGGGCTACTGTCAATAGGTTAGAAAAAGGTTAATAGCATGTTAGTTATAGGGAAGAAAGAACTGCTGTTTGTAAGTTAACATGGATATTGGTTAAAACAGGATAGTTAGTAATGAAGTGAACTTGAGCTAGTGGAACAAGATGCAACAGCCAGAAGTTAAAAGGAGGCCACTATTCTGTTTTGTCTTGCACTATATTGATCATGAATTTGCGGATAAATCTGAACATGAGTTTATGAATGTGTGTATGGCCGGTTTAGCGTAGGCATAGCTTGATTTTTGTTTGATAAGTGCATGAGGTACCAAGTTGAACTGAACTTGTTTATTTTTCTTTGTGTTTTGATGGTGATGCACGGCTGCAATGTGTGCGAAGATATACGTATGCATGACTTAAACTTGAAGGTGGTATGATGACTGATTGGTCTGTAAGGTAACCATTCCTTCTGCTGCAGGACCTTTTTTATGGTTTTAACCTTTGAATGTGTTATGGAATGTAAGTGCATGGATTGTAGGGAAGTAAACTAACTTGGTCTCTTTTTCATGTAGGTTTTCAAGTGTTTGGATGGATGTTATAGCTGCGGAATGGTTAGAAACAAATGCCGAAATGATGAAGTCAAGTTATGTGAAAAATATTAGACTGTTATTGGTTGTATGTTAATGCTATAGTTTCTTTTTCTTCTTGCTGAATTATCTTTGGTTTTGGATGATGATGTTTTGAAGTTTATGGCATGATGCAGGTTATGGCAATGTGTGTTTAATGAAATAATGTTGGCTGGTGCAGCAAGTGCGGGTTATCGGCATGTCGCGACGGGTCTTTTTTCATTTTGGTTATGATGCAATGAGGCCTGCGAGAGTACAAGGTAAAGGTATTTGAATGTGGTGTTTACAGGACTGGGGTGAGGCTTGATGGTTAGAGGTATGTAACTGTCTCGGACTGAAACAAATGCACTGGCTGTTAGCTTTAATTTAGAAGCATATGCTTTGGATTTTGATGGACTATTTTATCGATAAGTCAACTTGGTTTTATCTTGTGACAGGTTTGGCAGCTGGTTCTAGCAGGGAGACCACTTGAAGAAAGATGAAGAAAATTGGAGTTTTGGATGAAATTAGGGGGAGTCACATTGGTGTTGACTTTGGTCCTTCATGTAGTCCTTTTTTGTTTTATTCCTTTGTAATTGACTTTTGTGAAGAATTAGAATGGTGTAATGATGTAATTTGTGTTTGGATTTTGAATGGATGTTAGATAGGAGCTGCTGCTAATGTGTGTCTTTTGTTTAGTATTGGGATGGTGTTTTGGACTATGGGAATTAATTCAAGTGTAATGAATTGTAATGTATGAAGTGGCTTTTGAGTGTGGGCGTTGACCCCCTTGTTTTTTGTAATGTCGACCTTGAACTATGCCATTTGAACGTGATGCCTTATACATCTTTGACTTGGTATTTCGAGCAATAAGACACTCTACTTCCCATTTTAGGTTTATATTCCTTTGAATGTATTGCATAAGTTCCCACACGAGGCTTGAACGCATGACATATGATAGATAAATTCCAGGTGTGACAACCCAAGTAACGATGCATACTACACTTTGCTCGATGATGAATGAAATGAAGCTTTTAATCTAGTATATGAGTCAAGCATAGTAAAATCCCTCACATTCCATGATTCTCAACAAATTCCATCCAGTGCCCCCTTGAAGATACTCAATAGAACACCTTGTGTTACAATTAACGATGAACCATCTTGTGTGAAGTTCAAACTCATGTTGAATGAACGAACCCCCTTTTCCAAGATCTTTGATTCCAATGCTAAATTTATTGATTAATGATGAACATATGAATGTTAGATGACCTAATGAGGTATGCAGATGAAATGCGAAGCTAAAGCCAGTTAGAAGTTAGGGGTAGGACAAATTTGGGGTATGACAGCTGCCCCTATTTAATCATCTTAAACCTGAAGGTGAGATTGGCGTTAGCCTTTCGAACATTCGAGGTAGAAGAAGATTAAATATCAAAGTACCAGAAATTTGTCCTAAAGAGAGGATGGTGCGAATGTTATCCTTATTTTTGTTTTGATATCTGCTGGGGAAAGAGTTTTTCTTTTTGTTTTTTTTTTTTTTTTGGTGGAAGAATTTACGGTGGGTAATGGTTGAATGGTGATAGCTTGTAACATAGTAACGGTGCCAATACAGGTTCTCAATGGAAATGGTTGTATGAGACAATGACTGAAAGGAATAGACCTCGTGGCGATCTACGACTCAACATCGAGAAGATCTCGTGGCGATCGACTACACTTTAAGAGAAATAAGATCTCGTGGCGATCTGCGACTCAACATCGAAGGAAGATCTCGTGCGATCTTCCACACTTTAGGAGGAATAAGATCTCGTGGCGATCTATGACTCAACATCGAAGGAAGATCTCGTGCGATCTCCCACACTTTAGGAGGAATAAGATCTCGTGGCGATCTATGACTCAACATCGAAGGAAGATCTCGTGCGATCTCCCACACTTTAGGAGGAATAAGATCTCGTGGCGATCTATGACTCAACATCGAAGGAAGATCTCGTGCGATCTCCCACACTTTAGGAGGAATAAGATCTCGTGGCGATCTATGACTCAACATCGAAGGAGGATCTCGTGCGATGTCCCACACTTTAGGAGGAATAAGATCTCGTGGCGATCTATGACTCAACATCGAAGGAAGATCTCGTGCGATATCCCACACTTTAGGAGGAATAAGATCTCGTGGCGATCTATGACTCAACATCGACCCGACATCAGGGGACAAAAGAGGAATTGGTTTTGACATGGTTTGCCAGGCTGAAAATTGGTTTTTAAAAGGGGTTGCCAGGTTAGAGCTGGGCTTTGAAAGGGTTTGCCAGGTCGGAAACTGGGCTTAAAACGTTTTCCCATACGGGGGAAGGGACCACGGAGACTAGTGACGACTAGACTCGATCAAAAAGACATAATCACGAAGATGTTGATGCTTGCGAGGCATAAGAATTACAATAATCCCTCAGGCCAAAGGCGGGGTGTAACTCTTCCAGAGTGGCAATCGTTCGAATTACCACACACCAAGTAGGGTTATTCAAACGATTGAAAAATGAGATGGGTTGAATGCCCACCCTCCTTCGCACTCTAATATGCGCGTAGTACACGGGAAATAACCACGACAAGACTAGGGACGACTAAACTCGACAAGATCACGGAGATTTTGATGCTTGCGAAGCATAAGAATTACAATAATCCCACAGGCCAAAGGCGGGGTGTAACTCTTCAAGAGTGGCAATCGTTCGAATTACCACACACCAAGTATGGTTACTCAAACGATTGAAAAATGAGATGGGTTGAATGTCCACCCTCATTCGCACTCTAATTTGCACGCAGCACACGGGCAATAACCTCGGAGACAACTATTCTGACGAAGAAAGACATTGTGTCTGATTCACATTGTGGAGAGAATATGAGACTTCTTTTTGGGGATCGAAGAAACCAAGTATTGGCACCGTGGCTTAAGGAGATTTGAAATGTAGTAGCAGATATCAATGGGAGTTTGTAAGGACAACATCTCTGTGGGGATGTAATATTGTCTTGATTGAGGGATGATTTGTATTATCTGGCTTATGCTTTGTATGCATGTTTGAATTTTTCTATGGCGTAATGCTCCCTTTTGATGGATATGCTACGCTTTTGTGGATGTAATGTTATATGCAATGAATACTATATGCAGAGTGCCAAATAAAGGCATTAATGCGGTAAACACCAGGGAGAGTCCCCTTAGTGTTAAGGACCATGTGGAGATGCCAATAGGTGTTGGGCTTTGATTTGTAAGATGCACCTTATTTGACTTGAAGAATAATTTCTAACTTCTCACCATGTGCCACTGCTTGGAGGATTTTCAGTTTGAGGAGATTCCCTCGATTCACCATGTTGGGGATGAGAAATCCATGTAACGAGCCTTGGTTAGGGAAGTAGGACAACTCCTAGAAGAAATAAACTCCTACTCTCGGGAGAAATAAAGTCCATGCTTGGGGAGAGACCAAGGTTCAAGGAGAAATAAACTCCTATGATTAGGGAGAGGACAATAAAACTCCGAAGATCTTGCCCCAAGTTTCATGATCCATGAAGGAAATTGCCCCAAAGGATCCTTGGAGAGATTTGTCGAATCTCGACGTAACTGCCCCAGATTGGTTGAACTTAAGAGAGATTCCTCGACTTGATTGCCCCAGATTGATCAAGGCTCGAAGAGACTTGTCGACATGATTGCCCCAGATATGCTGAATTTGAGAGAGATTCCTCGACTTGATTGCCCCTGATTAGTTGAATTTGAGAGAGATTCCTCGACTTGATTGCCCCTGATTAGGTATATCTTACTAGAATCCTCAACCTTTCTTTGTTTTGAAGTCAAACAAACGTGGAAACAATTTTACCACGCTCAACGGAGTCTTCAAACTCTTCACCACAGAGTAATCAGAGAAAGCATTAGCTGTCCATGCCCAACGGAGTTCTTAGAGAATCTTCCCCTTGATGGTCACCATTTGAGATGATTAGCTTTTCCTCCTCGGAGTTCTCAAGTCTCTTGTACTTTGATATGATCAAGTTGCTCATTGATTCTCATCCTTGAAAATTTCCTTGATGTTAAGCACATATTTTGCATGAAAAAGAATGTTAATTCTAAGAATGATAATTCTAATGCAAAGCCTATGTTAGTCTTGAAGTTGTAAAACTTTTTGCGAAATGAGGTTGCGACCTCTTGTGACCAAATCACTAGTTGACACAACCTCGATTTTTTGCATATGGAAGATAAAGCAAGTGTACGATACCAACATGGATATGTGTTTCACTTCATTGGGAGTCAGTTAAACGTTATCTCATCAGAGTGCGCTTTCAAAATAAACCCTACTTCAATTAGGACTTTTAAGGGTTGTAACTTGGCCAGGTTCACGGTTTCGGAAATAACGGATTTTTAGGCTCAAAATTATTTGTGCCCACCCCCTTCGTGATGTTCTCCATTCCTATGTTCAGTTAACTCGACACGAGTGTTCATCCCTCACAAGGAATTTGAAATGGTTGAGGAATCAATGAGGACATGGCGGTCGCTCACCTTTTATTCTTCTAGTTCATTGTCACACGACTTTGTTCTTGCTTAGCAATTTCATCGTCTTTTTTTGCTTCTTTTGTCATTTTTCTTTTCATCCTTTTCTTCTTATTTATTATTTTTTTTTTTGCCATTTTTTTTGCTCTTTTTTTTTTTTTGAACAAGTCATGTGACCTCGCATAGTCTTTGATTCGTTGGAGGTGATTGCGACCGCCTCACCCCTTTGATTTGATGAAGGATTACCATTGTGGTATCGCCATCTCTTGATCTCTTGATGGAATAAGGATAGTCATTACGGTCTTGACATTCCTCAACCTTTTGGAGGATAACCATTGTTGTACCCTTAGATGTATACCCTTTTGGTGAGTTTTGAACACTCGATCAAGTTAAATGAACACTACCCTTCCCCAAGGTTAAAATAAGGGTTTTTTATGTTTAGAAAAGAAACTCCCACTTCAAGGCTCAAAGGGGTTGACGAGGGTCTATCTCCCTTATATCTCCGGTGTTTGGGGATTTGAAATAATGCCTGTACATCCTCAGTAGGGTTTTATTCAAAAGCACATAATTAGAAATTTTGCGTTTTTATCTTTCATCATTCTCCCTCCGCTCTTTGCCCAAGCAAGGGATTAGTAAAGTTGGTATCGTAATGCCCAAAACATTTATGAGTGAAAACGAATGGATTTCCTCAAGACAAACATAAACAATGTATTATTATTTTCATTCAGAAATTAACAAGTTTTTACATGCTAGCAATGCTTAAACAAACAATGAAATGTTACAAGTGAGAATGCAATAAAGAAACTAAATGAATGCCCTTGTTGAGGAGACTTGACTCCGTCTGGACTTATTGATCTTGAATACTTTTTGCAGTTCCTTCCAAACACTTCAGATTTCCTCAAAAGAGAATTCCGACAAAGTCACCCATGAGTCGTAAACTTTTGCCTCGCTTTAGGGATTCGAGCAATGCGAGTGATGCAATGCTCAAGATAAGAGTACGTCTTGCTTATCCCTCGTGCGGGAGCCCCAAGCATAGATGTTGTAGAAGTATTCACTATCAAAAGTGGAGGAACCTTGCATGGTCATCAAACTGAGAACTTGTGGTGAAGAAGACCTTGAGAATGAGGAGCATTGTGTAGAGTACTCTTGATTACCACATGGAAGAAGATTCTGACGAAGTCACCCAAGAATTAGTAATGCTTTAGGGATTCGAGCAATGCGAATGATGCAATGCTCAAGATAAGAGTACGTCTTGCTTATCCCTCGTGCGGGAGCCCCAAGCATATTCATTGAAGAATTATTTGCCGTCAAACATGGAGGAACTTTGCGTGATCACCAAACTTAGAGAAGTTACTTGTTGCAAGGAGAGCTCAAACACCAACTGAAACACCAACCTCCACGGATACAACTGAGCATAAGAACCTTGAGAATGAGAGATGCTTCTACAAAACATTCTTGATTACTTTTTGACAAAGATTCTGACAAAGTTGCTCGAGAATTTGTGGTGCTTTCATTATTATCATACCGACGAATTCAGACAAGGAAGTAGTCTTCAACAACACAGGGAGTACTGAAATGAGAATACAGAAATGAAATGATGATTGCCATAGTTGAGGAGACTTGACTCCTTCTGGGCTTATTGCTTTTTTTTTTTTTTTTTTTTTTTTTTTTTTTTTTTGTTGGAGGTTTTCTGAAATCCGGGCACTTACTCGGGCAAGAGAAATCCATTCACACACATGTTTCCTCCTTCAAGGGTTATATACCTCTCGTCAATCAATTTTTGTACTTTGGCTTTGAAAGCGTTGCAATCTTCAGTGGAGTGCCCTATTGATCCAGCGTGATACCCACATTGCACATTAGGGTCATACCCAGGTGGAAATGGACGTGGTGGAGGTTTCAGAGATTTGGGAACCACCAATGAGCTTTGAACTAGATACGGCAGAAGTTTACTGTATGTCATAGGAATTTGGTCCAGAGGAGCATTTCTTCGTCCCAAATTACTTCTAGGTGGATACTGATTCAGACGGCCTTGTTGATATGGAGCATATTGCTTTTGTGGCGGATACTGAACCAGGTGTGGTTGGATCATGTGGGGTTGTTGATGATTCAAATACTCAATCTGCTCAGGTGTTTTCCCCTTTTGATTTGGTTGTGAAACAAACGGAGATTGATAAAGTGGAAGATATGGAATCCGGGATGGTGCATTGTACTTCTGATTTGAAGTAGATTCAGCATAGGAGTATGAATCAACATTTCCTTCCACTACATATGGAACCCTATTTCCTTGAACAATCATACCCTCGGGGGTGAACAAAATCACTCTTGACTCAATGAGATCTTGGACTTGATGTTTCAGCGCCCTACAATTCTCAACATCATGGCCAGGTGCCCCAGAATGGAACTCGCATCGAGCATTGGTATCAAAGTTGGGGGGAAGCTTTTCAGGCGTGGCCAATTCTCGTAGCTCAACCAACTGAAGCTCCAACAGGAGAGGAAGTAACTGAGCATAAGGTATCGGGATTGGATTGATAAGCCTCTGAGGTATCTTAGGCTTTTTCCCACACGTTTGGCCTCCTTGATTCATTCTTGGGACATGAACAGATTGACGTGGAGGTAACGACACTTGAAGTTGAGGGAGGGCTCCCTGAGGCATTCCATGAGTGAAAAGAGATCCTATTGAAGAGAAGGAGTCAACAATTTCTGTCGCAGTAGCAGGAACAACATCACTTTCCTTTCTTAGTACCGTCTTCAGAACTTCCATGACCAAGCTCAATTGAGTCTTCAACTGACTATTTTCCTCCTTTAGTGCATCCTGATTATGGACCAAGTCTTGCATCTCCAACATAAGATGACCCATTTGTTCCCTCATCTCATCCATTTCCTCACGGAGTTGTTCCATAGTTGATTTTGGAGTCGTGGCGGTGAGAAGTCAAATTTGTTGTTGATCTTGAAATCTGAAGAGAAAGGGTCCCATAAGTATCTGAGAGAACCATGAAATGCATGATAGTATGAATGCATGTTTCGTTTATGAGAGATCCTAAAGTCTTTTCACACTTTTTGTTCTCTTTTGGAATCAAAGTTTTTTGTTTTTTTGTTTTTTGTATAGAATATCTTTTCTTTTCTTTTTTCTGATTTTCTATTTCCTTTTTCTTTTTCTCTTTTTTTTTTTTTGGAAATAGACTTTAGAATCCCTCACAAATGAAGTGGATGAAACAATGATGTTATGCAATGCAAAGGCATGGGATCAAGGGTCCATATAATATTAGTAACCACCGCACAATCCTCTGAATAACTGATGCGAAACCTCTGTACAGGCCAAATGTCACAGGATCAAAGGTTCGACGCCTTTTTGGAATACCAGAATATCAAGCACCATGAGAACAGACCAAATAAAGGTCCGACCTCAAACATGAAGAGCCAAAGGTATGTAGGAGTCAAGGTTTCCTGTCCCACCCCAATCTCACGGGTATGAATTCTAGACACGGACAGGTGGTCCCTAATGGTCACTAGGGTCTACAGTTCCCATGGGGTACAAAGTGTTTGAGGCAACAAGCGTGCCAGACACAGTGTTCCATGAAAGAACCTCGCCCAGTTGTGGTACCCCATATTGAACTCATCCATAGCAAGCGCTACGGTAGTCAACATGAGCATCCACGCTAATCCTATGTGTCACTTGGCCTGGGTAGTGGGCCTTTTACCTCAAAAAACCCCCCCACCTGCAAAACAGAACAGAAGACCCCAAGGAACACAGAATATAATCCATATGCATGATGTGTAAACAGAAATAAACATGATATGCAAGCAGAAAACATGCAAGCATATATACAAGATATAGACATAAAAACAAGTAAACACCCAGTAAATAAACAAACAAACGCAGGCTAGGATCGACTCACTAAGGATGGACCAGCAACAGGTCTAGCAACGTCCCCAGCAGAGTCGCCAGCTGTCGCACGCTCGCGAAAAATGAACAGAGTCGCCACCAATATATTTATCCCATAAGGGAAAGGAATACCAGGAAACCTAACAAAGGAAGGAACAAGGTCTTGCGACCAGAGAATCAAGGTACGGGAGTCGGTTACGCAAGGGGAAGGTATTAGCACCCCTCACGCCCATCGTACTCGATGGTATCCACCTATGTTTGTTTCTATCTAAAGGGTGTGTACTATGTCTATGTCTAAATGCGAATGAATGCAAAAGAAATACGGGGAAAAGAAGGAAATATTTACAAATGTGCTCGTTCAAGCCCCGCGACTTGATGCCTACGTATCCTTTTCAGGAATCAGAGCGTCGTAGTTCGGCTCTTTAGTTTCTGTTTGTTTTTTGTGTTTTTTAGTTGGGCGGCGTTAACGTTCGCGCTCTTGCACAAGGGGACAGCCTAGGATGCAATGGAGCGGAAATAACAGTGCCCTTAAGAAAGCGAGAGAAGAGAGAGAGAGAGAGAGTTTGGGTGTTTCGAGGAAATCCCTTAAGCAAGGGAAACTCGAGTTACTCTTTGGTTTGTGTTTTTTAGAGGTTGGGAACTTACGCCTGAATGGAACCCTTAAGCAAGGGAGCTCCAAGCACTCGAACATCCCTTAAGCAAGGGAAGTTACAAGCTTCCATTCCCTTTTTATTAGTCAAAGTATTTATTAGTCATTTTTTATGAGTTTTCTTGGTATTTTTTTATGGGAAATTTATTCAAGTATTTTTAGATGGATTGAAGTTGAAAAAGAAAAAGAATGCAAAAGGGAACTAGTCCTAATGTCTACATCTATGTTGTACAAAAGGAAATTAGCCTAAAATTGTCAAGGGGTAAATTCTAAAAGATACAAACGTAAGATCGACTGAAAGAAATAAAAGTCTAATTAAACGTCAAGAATTAAACTCTACAAAGGATAATCAAAATCCGATTCTATACAGGTTAATTGAACTCACATACAAAAATCGATATTAAATTCTAATCCTAAGTCAATTAGCAATTTATCTACAAAAGGAATTAAAACTAAGAGAATCCCCATACATGAGCAAAATGATTTATTAAAACTATTAAAACGATAGGAAAAGGGATCACAAAATATTCACAAAAATCAAAACACCCTAAAATATCTATAAATATTTTTCATATATTTTTTTATGTGAAGGGAATTGAATTAAGAGTGAAAAGAAAACAAAATTAAATCAAACTATTTCTAACAGGCGGGGGGTGTCAATTGAAAATAGTGGTAGTATTAGCAAAACAGGCGGAGGCCCAGGTATTGGCCCAAACAGAATTTCTGTGTGTTCAGTTTTACTTCTAAAAAAGGTGACCACGGGCCAAAGGGGGGGTACGCATAGCATTATGGCCCATAAGTTTTTGTTGTGATTCAAACCAGGGAGAGGTGTGATTGGGCTCGGTGGAGGTGGCAAATCAGAGGCCCATGTTGTTCTTGGTCCAGTTTTATTAATTTTCAGATTTATTTGAATTAAAAAACAATTAAGTAAAAAAAGAAAAAAGGAGGAGGAATCAAATTGAGATTAGGGTTGTGTTAGGGGCGCCGATTCACCTCTTCTTTCGTTCTCGCTCTCTTCTTCGCGAATACAACAACGACGACCTCTCCGGCGAGCGCCATGAACGCCGCCGTGAGTCCTTATTACCCCTTCCCTCAAATTCGTTCTCTCTGTTTCTATCTCTCCCAAACCTAAACCTCACTCGCAATCGAACGGCTAATGGGGATTCAGAGCGAAATACACAATCCAAAGGTTCCAACTGATTCCGTATAACATCAAGAACACAAAAAGGAGGCGAAGATTTTGAAGCGAATAAACAGAGGTACTTACCGGTCGGAGTTCGTCCGACGCGACTTCAACGTGATGAGTCTTCTGATTCTTCTTTCTTCTTCTTCCTTGATTTTCTGAAACTCTGTGAGGCTCGTTGTTGGTGATAGCGTGCTTGAAGTGAAATTGAGAGAATGTGAGCTCGTTGTGATGTTGTTCTTGTGAGGCAGAGATGTCGATAGAATTTACGAGATGATGTAGTATGAGAACTGAGAGTGTTGTTGAGGGCGATGATGACTGTGGAGTGAGGTCTAGCTCAACTACTTAGAGCTTCAGAGGTTGAAGCTCTAAGAGTCATGGTGGAGAGCGTGTAGTAGAGGTTGGGAGAGATGAAGAATGGAGCGTGAAGGTGAAGAATGAGTGGCATGAGTTGATATTTTCTGCTTAGCACATCTTCATTCAAGATTCTCAAGCGGAATTATGAAGAAGATGGTGGCTGTTCTTCTAGGTCTGTTGTAGGTGAGTGAAGCTGGTTTTATATGGGCAATGATTGGATACTGATAATGAATTCTTGGGTGTGGAGCCTGAATCATAACTTGTAATGAGCTTTTTTCGATTTCTCGAGTGTGGGACTTGGAAGGTGTGTTGATAATTGTTGTAGATAGCTGAATGAACTGTTTTAATTGTTTTCTGATTTTCTTGTTAATCTCTGTTAGTATCTCTTATGACAGTTAGGTTGTTAGTTAGCTTCTCCTCTGTTAATGTGTTAGCAACTATTATTTGGTTTAGGGACTGTTAACTGAAAGTGAGTGAAATTTTTCTGTTTATCGGTTTGTCATGAAATTCAGTAGTTAGGTTAATCTTGCTAGTAACTATATGTTAGCTTTGGGGTATGGTACTGAATTTGATGTCTTGAATGGGGTATGGGATTGGATGCTGTTTGATTTTCTGTAACAATTTGGTTTTGTTGAATGGTGTATGTATGAATGTAGATATATGGGGCTGTTAGGGACATGTTAATTGGTTAAGAGGTTTAGGATTCTATAGCAGGGCTACTGTCAATAGGTTAGAAAAAGGTTAATAGCATGTTAGTTATAGGGAAGAAAGAACTGCTGTTTGTAAGTTAACATGGATATTGGTTAAAACAGGATAGTTAGTAATGAAGTGAACTTGAGCTAGTGGAACAAGATGCAACAGCCAGAAGTTAAAAGGAGGCCACTATTCTGTTTTGTCTTGCACTATATTGATCATGAATTTGCGGATAAATCTGAACATGAGTTTATGAATGTGTGTATGGCCGGTTTAGCGTAGGCATAGCTTGATTTTTGTTTGATAAGTGCATGAGGTACCAAGTTGAACTGAACTTGTTTATTTTTCTTTGTGTTTTGATGGTGATGCACGGCTGCAATGTGTGCGAAGATATACGTATGCATGACTTAAACTTGAAGGTGGTATGATGACTGATTGGTCTGTAAGGTAACCATTCCTTCTGCTGCAGGACCTTTTTTATGGTTTTAACCTTTGAATGTGTTATGGAATGTAAGTGCATGGATTGTAGGGAAGTAAACTAACTTGGTCTCTTTTTCATGTAGGTTTTCAAGTGTTTGGATGGATGTTATAGCTGCGGAATGGTTAGAAACAAATGCCGAAATGATGAAGTCAAGTTATGTGAAAAATATTAGACTGTTATTGGTTGTATGTTAATGCTATAGTTTCTTTTTCTTCTTGCTGAATTATCTTTGGTTTTGGATGATGATGTTTTGAAGTTTATGGCATGATGCAGGTTATGGCAATGTGTGTTTAATGAAATAATGTTGGCTGGTGCAGCAAGTGCGGGTTATCGGCATGTCGCGACGGGTCTTTTTTCATTTTGGTTATGATGCAATGAGGCCTGCGAGAGTACAAGGTAAAGGTATTTGAATGTGGTGTTTACAGGACTGGGGTGAGGCTTGATGGTTAGAGGTATGTAACTGTCTCGGACTGAAACAAATGCACTGGCTGTTAGCTTTAATTTAGAAGCATATGCTTTGGATTTTGATGGACTATTTTATCGATAAGTCAACTTGGTTTTATCTTGTGACAGGTTTGGCAGCTGGTTCTAGCAGGGAGACCACTTGAAGAAAGATGAAGAAAATTGGAGTTTTGGATGAAATTAGGGGGAGTCACATTGGTGTTGACTTTGGTCCTTCATGTAGTCCTTTTTTGTTTTATTCCTTTGTAATTGACTTTTGTGAAGAATTAGAATGGTGTAATGATGTAATTTGTGTTTGGATTTTGAATGGATGTTAGATAGGAGCTGCTGCTAATGTGTGTCTTTTGTTTAGTATTGGGATGGTGTTTTGGACTATGGGAATTAATTCAAGTGTAATGAATTGTAATGTATGAAGTGGCTTTTGAGTGTGGGCGTTGACCCCCTTGTTTTTTGTAATGTCGACCTTGAACTATGCCATTTGAACGTGATGCCTTATACATCTTTGACTTGGTATTTCGAGCAATAAGACACTCTACTTCCCATTTTAGGTTTATATTCCTTTGAATGTATTGCATAAGTTCCCACACGAGGCTTGAACGCATGACATATGATAGATAAATTCCAGGTGTGACAACCCAAGTAACGATGCATACTACACTTTGCTCGATGATGAATGAAATGAAGCTTTTAATCTAGTATATGAGTCAAGCATAGTAAAATCCCTCACATTCCATGATTCTCAACAAATTCCATCCAGTGCCCCCTTGAAGATACTCAATAGAACACCTTGTGTTACAATTAACGATGAACCATCTTGTGTGAAGTTCAAACTCATGTTGAATGAACGAACCCCCTTTTCCAAGATCTTTGATTCCAATGCTAAATTTATTGATTAATGATGAACATATGAATGTTAGATGACCTAATGAGGTATGCAGATGAAATGCGAAGCTAAAGCCAGTTAGAAGTTAGGGGTAGGACAAATTTGGGGTATGACAACTGGCATTCCCTTCCTTTTCAGGATAAATATGTTAGTGGCGACTCTGTTAATTTTCGCGGTAGCGACAACGTTACAACCCTTAAAAGTCCTAACTGAAGCATGGTTAGTTCGAAAGCATACTGTCACAAAAAAGGTACCCTGACTCCTTAAGGTTTACCACAAATGCTGAGTTGACTCTTCGTTTTTTACAGACATCACGTTTTTATAAACATCATGCTTTTACATATCCAGTTTCAATGTTTTTCAACAAACTCAAGACAGACATATGCATTGCATCTCATGAATTCATTATTAAATATATTTTGCTACATAATTTCAAATGTTAGCATCAGAAAGAATTTGCACAAAGGTACAACTAATGACTAAAAGTCATCCCGACAGACAAAATCACTTCAGAAGCAATGTCCCTTATGTATACAAGGGGCATGACATGGTTTATCCAGTCAACCTGGGGCAGTCAGGTCAAGATTCCAAGAATCTCTCAAATACCAAACAGTCAAAGTCACATCCCAAGTGGGTTTCAAACTATTTCCCGATTAATCTGGGGCAATCAAGCCAAGATTTCGAGAATCTCTCAAGATGCCAAAGTAATCAGGGGCATGCGTCGAAGTAGATATGAAGCTACTTCCCAATCAACATGGGGCATTGCCTTGGGCCTATGATTACTAGGGGCATGTCGCCCATAGTGCACATCTCATAAAGTCTCGCGAGGCGAATCTTTCCAAAGTTCCTACTAACTGGGGCAAATCTATGCAAGTCCGGTTTGACATCTTGATCCATATTCAGTGGCGTGCCCTAATTAAATCCGGGAATGGTAGTTACTATAATACTGGGGGCAACGTTCAAGACATCCACGTCTTCCCACAAACCTAATTTCACTAAGATCATATCCCCACAGATTAATCACTAAGAAGATACCTTCAAATACTCTCGTCCCGACAAAGACATGGCTCCCCAACAGAGTTTACATCTTCAACATTACTGTTTCTCCAACACTTCGCTCTTCTCCAACATGGTTTACTAATATCTTTTATTCCCAATTAGGGTACATCAAATTACTATTCATCCCCAAGCAGAAACCATAAATCCCCAGCTGAGCATCTTCAAAACAAGATCAGACATCAAAATCACAAAGGCATAGAGATTTATTTTCTCAATCAAGACAACATAAATCACATGTCATATGTCACAAACATTCACATTCACATTCACAATTGAGTCAGAGTCTTATTCATTTCTCCCTCTCTCCTCGGAAAGTCAAGCTGACGCACCGGTATAATACTCGCGCCAATCGCCAAAGAATGGAAGACGGTAAGGTTGATGATCAAGAATGGAAAGAGGAAGTTGATTTCCTACGCTCCGGTATTGAAAGATTAACTTCTATGGTTCAAGACTTGGTGGCTACTCAGAATCAGCCATCAACCCAAACTTAGACTACAGTGATCTCCAAGATAGAGACTGCTCAGATTCCTGTAATTCCTGTGATGAATCCTACGACCACTAGACCATATGGGATAGAAATGGATTTCCAATTGGCTGGACAACAGATTCCTGTTCCACAAAAAACAATCCCTCAAGCTATCATGACCACTGCTTCTACTGCAATGA
The DNA here is from genome assembly GCF_029867415.1 of Vicia villosa. Taxonomy (NCBI): domain Eukaryota; kingdom Viridiplantae; phylum Streptophyta; class Magnoliopsida; order Fabales; family Fabaceae; genus Vicia; species Vicia villosa. The sequence goes on from NW_026705690.1 coordinate 148,499, forward strand.
ATGTTATCCCTATCCAAAATGAACAGATTTTCCATGGTGCTCCTTCTGAAGAATTGGGAAGATTGGAAGAATTTCAAGACCAATTTCTGGAAATGCAAAAAGAGATCAAGGCCCTCAGAGGAAAAGATCTATTTGGAAAAGAAGTGAATGATTTATGCTTGGTTCCGAATGTCAGAGTTCCGACCAAATTCAGACTCCCAGAATTTGAAAAGTACAAAGGGAATTCATGTCCTCATCGTCATCTGATCATGTATGTAAGGAAAATGTCCATGCACACGAAAGATCAACGCTTGTTAATTCACTACTTTCAAGATAGCTTATTTGGAGCTAATTTGAAGTGGTACATGGGTTTGGATAGTACTCACATCCGTACTTTCCATGACCTGGGTGAAGCCTTCATCAAACAGTACAGATACAACATTGATATGGCACTGGACATAGATCAACTCCGTGCTATGTCCCAAAGAGAAAAAGAGTCTTTCAAATAGTACACGCAAAGATGGAGTGAACTAGCTGCTCAAATCATTCCTCCAATGGAAGAAAAAGAAATGACCAAGGTGTTCCTCAAGACACTCAGAACATTTTATTATGAGAAGATGGTAGCAAGCGCTCCCAATGACTTTACTGAAATGGTAAACATGGGTGTCATACCCCAAAATTTGCCCACACTTTTCAAAAATTCAAAACTATTTCAAAAATTGGGTTTTATAAAAATCTTGGGTTCATTTACACTGACATCCTGAATTTTATAAATATTCGATTTAAAGTCTATTTTAAAATATAGTAGTTTACTCTTAAATTGCTTATATTTTAGTAAATAGAAAAATGCTGGCCGATGCTTCATACACTTTCAATTGGTTTTTTATTTCAAATAATTAACATAGCACGATTGGTAAAAAGGAAAGGCTTGCATATAGAAGGTCACGGGTACGAATCCCGCTGGGTGCATTTTATCAGTTTTTTGCACCTGGACGAACCTGGACACTAGTATGTCCAGGTTCTCAATCTTGTCCATGGGCCTTTGGGTTGGATCATTTCCTTTTTAGGAGTAGTTTTAACCTAATTCTAGTCTATAAATAAGAGGCTTACCACTCTCTTTTTTCATCAAAAGTTATCTAACAATTTTCCAACCCAAAACAACAATTTTCATTCTTCCCACACAATTTCATAATCTCCCATACACTTTTCCAAACCTTTTTTATAAATCTCTACGCTTTTTCTCTACACCTGACCTGAGGCCTCCCATTTTTTTCAAAAATGATTTTTACAGTGTGTGGTGTCGTTTTTTTTACCTCCCCGTTTCACTAGGGAGGACGGCACGCTAGACCCTTCACGCAAAGGAGAATGCGCCCGTGGCGGGATGAATTTTGTTTCAGTTCTTCCTACGATAACACACGAACTTTTTAATTATCCTACGAAAGAGGAAGGGGAAAAAGATATCAAATAAACCCTAGGAGTTTGCTAAGTGTGGGGATTCACCTAGACTAGAAATTCTGGAGTCCAGGGGGTCGGTTATACATAGGGAAGAGTTTAAGCACCCTACATATCCATAGTACTCTATGGGAACCTTCTTTGTGTCTATGTGTTTGTGTTTGTTGCTAATTGATTGGGAAAGTTTCTCCTTTGTATTAGGAGAAAGAATTGAATTGAATTAAAAGACAGACAGACTATTTTTGGTTTTTTATTAGCTCGCTGAGATTCCTTATGAACCTCATGCCTACATATCCCTAATCGAAGTCACAGCTTTTGTAGTTCGGAGAACTAATTAGGGAAATTAATTATTTTTGGTGCCTTGCTTAAAGCTCAAAGTTGAAGCTGGAATTAAATCTCTGTTTACAGTAAAGAGACATGAAATCATCTTTACAGAGAGGTATTTCTACTATTCCACCACAAACATTAAAAGAGTGACAGAAAGGCTAAAATCATTTCATTAAGAGAGGGACCTTACTTGTGTATGTGCAAGTATACCAGTCAACTGTCTCTTGAATGAAAGAAAGGTGCTCAACCAAATTAGGGAAAGTTACACATGCCTGGGTTTACTGACAGAGCATGTCTTTCAAAATCCTAAATGGGAGACTGATTAAAATTAAAATGTAATGTTTATTTGTTTGAATGTGGTGAGATAGGAGAAAGATCTCTTTATAGAGATAAGCTATGTCTATCTACTTTATGAAAGATTTGACTTTAGCTGGCTTGTATGAGGCCCAAGCTTGAGGCTTTTTTATTGATTTTTATTGACTCTGAGAGATGACTCCACTGGGGATTAACTTAAACTAAAAGGTTTTGTGTTCTGTACAAAGCCCAGAATTGAGGCTGACTCTAGTTGGAGAGTGTTTATTTGATGGATTTTATTTGGTGTTCTGTACAAAGCCCAGAATTGAGGTTGACTCTTAATTGGAGAATATATTATTTATTTACTGCCTTGTATGAAGTCCAATGTTGTGGCTGACTCTTACTAGGAAAGACACTATTTTCTGCCTTGTACAAAGCCCAAGGTTGTGGCAGACTCTTAAAGAAACTGAATATGGACGACTCTATGGGGAAAAGATTCTAAAGGTTAGGAATCTTTTGACACAGGAAAATGTGGTTTATCTGCCTTGTACAAAGCCCAAGGTTGTGGCTACTTGATGATGAAGGACTCACTGGGGAGACTCTATTATCTGCCTTGTACAAAGCCCAAGGTTGAAGCTGACTCTCTAGGGGAATACCTATGAGTAGGGTTTTGACTCTAAGAGGAGTATGTGCCTTGTACAAAGCCCAAGGTTGTGGATGACTGTTTAAAATGGGGAAGGATCTACCAGTGTAGGATCTTTTGACTCAGAGAGGAATTTTGTTGAGGATTATCCTAAAGGTTGACTCTACTGAGGATTGTGCTTTTGTTAAGCAGGAATTGATGAATGAAAGACCCAGGTTTGAGGATTGACTCTACTGGAGAATTTGTTTGGATGATTGACCTAAAGTAGACTCTGTGGGGAACTTGGTTTTTTTTTTACTGAGACTGACTTTAAGTGAGATTTATCTTTTAAAAGTTGAAATTTTGGAAGCTAACCCTTTTCAGGGATTTTGTCTCAGCTGGAGAGTTTATCTTTTGAAAGTCTTAATTTTTGGAAGCTAACCCTTTTCCAGGGAATTATGACCTTAGAGGACTTATTTTGGAGGCTGACCCTTTCCAGGGGTTTTTGTTAAAATTAAGGAATGAATGGAGGCTGACCCTTTCCAGGGGTTTTATGGCAGAAAGATTAACTATTTGAGACTTCTTGTTTAAAGCCCAAGATTAAGGCTGACACTAACTGAGGATCCTAGACTCTACTAAGGAAGAAAATTAATGAAGATAAGGGTGACAGAGACTGTCCATGTCTCTTATTCCAAAAGTTGTACTCAATGTGAGATTGAGACATTCTTAGCTTGTTTAAAGTCTGGTTTTATGAATAGAAGAAACTCACCAGGGTAGGCTAAAAGGTGACTAAAGACCTGTTCCTATGTTTATAAGAAACCCGATGGGTCCTTGTATACAAGCTCAAGAGTAAGCTGGGAATGCTTTTAAGAATCCTGTGGGTCCTTGTACAAAGCCCAAGAGGAGGCTAATCGAGGGTCATTCGAGGGTCCTTGTTATAGCACAAGAGAAAGCTATGTGGTTTCGAACTTATTTTGGCTCTAAGCAAATGGGTAAGAGGTTTCACCGGGAATAATTCCTCTTGGGTGGATGTATCCTATTTTGGGTTCTAAGGCTTTTTCAAGATGTTTCACCGGGAATAATTCATCTTGAGGGTTTGAACTAAAGATCTCTAATTAGGAAAGTGCCTTCACCGGGAAGACATTCTCAATCCTAGGCCATAGTCCTATAATATATATATATATATATATATATATATATATATATATATAGTTTAACTGTCCTAAGGTTTACACTCAGACGTAATCCTAAACAAAATATATAAACAGTTTATATTTGACAGTAATTTAAAGAAAGACTGTAAATTGAAAGCTATAAAGCCTAACCTGGATGGAGTGGAGGCCTTTGAAGATGTATGTACAAAGCCTTACCATCAATTGATTGTTTATTGATAACAGTTGAATATTTATTATAAACAGTTAAAGGTTTTTGAAAACAGAAGAAGTGAAGATGGACATAGGTCACATAGGTATTTGAAGAGTTTCACCGGGAATAATGCCCTTCAAATACCAGAAGAATGTTTTGAAAACAGAAAGAAGATTTTGTAAATACAGTTTTTGAAAACAAACTAAGAAAAGAAAAAGGTGTTGGGTCTTACACTTTAATAGAGGCCCAGTATTTATAGTACTGGTTGACTGTTCTGAAAGCAGTTGTTTGAAAAGAATCAATTGAATATAAGAAAGAAAGAAAAAAAGGGATGGGACTTATGTTAGAACAAGATTTGTTCTGATCAATATTCTTAGTTTTGATGATAACAAGGATATGAATTTTGTGTGAGATAATGTGGTACTTTAATACATTGCAATTTCCCTTTCAGGAAATATATAAAGAGTATGCACAAATCAGCGCTCAGAAGCTTTGACTCAGAAGGTTCAGCATGCAACAACAGAACATGGTCTGGCAAGACATCAGAAGATGGTCAAAGCAGAATCAGAACATGGGTCTATGGAAGCATCAGAAGAACTTGAGTTCAGAAGCAGAAGCACTGAAGTTCTCATGGTATCACGCTCAGAAGCACTTCAAGGTCAGAAGACAAGAAGATGCTATGCACCAAGCTGTTTGACTCTGATGATATTCAAACGTTGTATACACAAACATCAGATCAGAAGAAAGTACAGGTGGCAGGCTACGCTGACTGACAAAAGGAACGTTGGAAGCTATTAAAGGCAACGTCAGTAGACACAGCGTGAACAAGGCTCGAGGTAGTTGAGAAAAGCGTGAAACATTAAATGCAATGCTGTACGGAATACGCAAAGCATTAAATGCTCCCAACGGTCATCTTCTCAAGTGCCTATAAATATGAAGTTCTGATGAGAAGCAAGGTTAACCAATTCTGAACGAACTTATTCTGAAAAACTTGCTGAAACGCTGTTCAACTCAAAGCTCAGAAACTTCATCTTCATCAAAGCTCACTACATTGCTGTTGTAATATATTAGTGAGATTAAGCTTAAACGTTAAGAGAAATATCACTGTTGTGATTATAGCTTTTCAGAAGCAATTGTAATACTCTTAGAATTGATTACATTAATTTGTAAGTAACTAGAGTGATCAAGTGTTGATCAGGATACTCTAGGAAGTCTTAGCTTGTGTCTAAGCAGTTGTAATTAAAGTGATCATGTGGTGGTCAGGATACTCTAAGAAAGTCTTAGCTTGTGTCTAAGCATCTGTTCCTAGAGTGATCAGGTTGTGATCAGGATACTCTAGAAGACTTAGTCGTGGGCTAAGTGGAAAACCATTGTAATCTGTTGCGATTAGTGGATTAAATCCTCAGGTGAGGTAAATCACTCCGTGGGGGTGGACTGGAGTAGTTTAGTTAACAACGAACCATGATAAAAATAACTGTGCAAATTGTTTTTATCGTTCAAGTTTTTAGACTACACTTATTCAAACCCCCCCTTTCTAAGTGTTTTTCTATCCTTCAATTGGCATCAGAGCGCCGGTTCTAAGGTGCAAGCACTTAACCGTGTTTAGAAAAGATTCAGGAAGAGAAAAATGCTTCAGTAAAAGATGGCTGGTGAAATTCCAACAGATCCACCTGCATCTATATCTGGCTCTGCTGAGCAATACAATGGTAACAATGGTTATACTAGACCACCAGTATTTGATGGTGAAAACTTTGAATATTGGAAAGATAAACTGGAAAGTTACTTTCTTGGTCTAGATGGTGAACTATGGGATCTTCTGATGGATGGTTACAAACATCCATTGAAAGCTAGTGGCGTAAGGCTTACAAGGCAAGAAATGGATGATGATCAGAAGAAGCTTTTCAAGAATCATCATAAATGTAGGACTGTTTTGCTGAATGCTATCTCTTATGCTGAGTATGAGAAGATATCTAACAGGGAAACTGCCTATGATATATATGAGTCATTGAAAATGACCCATGAGGGAAATGCTCAAGTCAAGGAGACTAAAGCTCTTGCTCTAATCCAGAAATACGAAGCCTTCAAGATGGAGGATGATGAAAACATTGAGAGGATGTTCTCAAGATTTCAAACGCTAACTGCTGGATTAAGAGTTCTGGATAAAGGCTACACCAAGGTTGATCATGTAAAGAAGATTATCAGAAGCTTACCCAGAAGATGGGGTCCAGTGGTAACAGCATTCAAGATTGCAAAGAATCTGAATGAAGTTTCTTTGGAAGAGCTTATCAGTGCCTTGAGAAGCCATGAAATAGAGCTGGATGCAAACGAGCCTCAAAAGAAAGGTAAGTCTATTGCATTAAAATCTAATGTTAAAAAATGCACTAACGCTTTTCAGGCTAGAGAAGAAGATCCTGAAGAATCAGAATCTGAAGAAGAAGATGAACTGTCCATGATCTCCAGAAGGGTAAACCAACTCTGGAAGAGCAAGCAAAGGAAGTTCAGAAGCTTCAGAAGTTCAAAGAAATTTGAACGAGGAGAATCTTCTGGTGACAGAAGATCTGACAAGAAGAAGGTTGTCTGCTATGAGTGCAATGAGCCTGGACATTACAAGAACGAGTGTCCAAAACTTCAGAAGGAGAATCCCAAGAAGAAGTTTTATAAGAAGAAAGGTCTTATGGCAACATGGGATGATTCTGAATCAGAATCAGAATCAGACTCTGAAGGAGAACAAGCCAACTTCGCGCTGATGGCTACAGAAGATGATGGATCAGAATCTACATCAGAATCAGATTCTGAAGAGGTATTTTCTGAACTATCTAGAGAAGAGTTAGTTTCCAGTTTAACAGAACTTCTGGAACTCAAGGCTCATCTTAGTATCAAATACAAAAAGCTGAAGAAGCAGTTTGAATTTGAAACTAAGAAGCTGGAAGTGGAAAATTCTAAACTGAAGGAAAAAGTTTTAAATCTATCCAAAGATAGTGGATCTCCTTCTGAAACAGAAAAATCCATTCCAAGTCTCAATCATATTCTGAAAGAATATGACTCGAGCTTCAGAAAGTTCTTATCTAGAAGTATTGGCAGAAGTCATCTTGCTTCTATGATATATGGTGTTTCTGGAAACAGAAGGTTTGGTTTTGGCTATGAGGGTGATACCTCACATAAATTTGAACCTGTTGATGATCTGAAAATCACATACAAGCCATTGTATGATCAGTTCAAATATGGCCATGCACATGTGTGATACCCTAATTTTTGACCCCCCTGAGATGACATATCTTCAGGATTTTCATCAAGTCAAAGCAAGTACCCAGAGCAGCCTGACATTCAATCGAGGGTGTTCAAAGACAAGAAAACTCAGGCAAAGGATCAATCAATAGAGGGATTAGTCTCTAATACAATCATAAGACTCAAAAGCCTCATTATTACACCTATGATTGATTAAGACACCCAGTCATCTAAGCACAGGATTACTCAGATCAACAGACTAGGGTTTGGAGCCTATCAAGGACTAAAATCAGGGATCACCTTTGGGAAACCCTAAAAGGCCCAAAGAGACCATTCAAAGACATTAATCATCTTCAAATAACTCTTATGACAAGATCCACTGGACATTACACCTCAATTCAAAGTCTACACTCATCATTGTCCTCTGGTCGACAATTAGGGTTTTGACCTAATTTACCAAGATAGTTGACTTTTAATCAGGGCATGAATCCAAAACTCAAGACATGATTCAAGAGTCTCTACTACCTCAATGTAATCCATTTACATCATTCATTTGAGGATAAGATCTTGTTTCTACACAAAAGTCCAAAAATTCACTTTGTCAGGCAAAAGTCAACTGTATGGGATCACCTTTGACTTTTAAGGTTTTTGGTCAAAAAATGACTTTCAAAGATCAATATCATCAATATATGGATATTAAAGTCATTTGACCAAAGAAATTCAAAGAAATTCATCAAGGAGCAAAAAGTCGAGAATTAGGGTTTTTGAAGGCATGGTGAGAACTCAAAATTTCACCTACACAACTCAAAAAACTTCCAACATGAAAGTTGTAGATCTTGCAAAATAAAACAACATCTTAAAAAGGAACTTTTTTCAAAAGATCAATCATTTATGAAGTTTTGGAAATTTTGAAGTTTAGGTCATAAACACTTAGAAATTTTTCTAAGTGTTTTAACTTAGTTTTCATCCAACTTTGGGCTCATTTTTCACAAATTTCCCAAATGATTCTGAAGAAGACATAAACTAATGATTTAAAGTAGATGTTTAGGGATTTCCAAATTGTGTTCAACCTTCTCCAAATTCAATTTGAGCTAAGAGTTATGCTTGTTCAAAGTTGGCCTCATGAAGTAAAATTATAGGTCATGGACACTTTTGGACTTTGCAAATTTTGTGCAAATAACCTCTCTTATGGATGCTACACGACCCATAACACATCTGAAACCATGCCATGCATTCATTTTCACCATGCCATAAGAATTGAAGAAGATTCTAAAAACAAGAACATGTGATTATGTAATGATTACATTTGTGAATTTATGGCAAATTGATGAATCACCCAAGGAATCTTCTCATCAACCAATTAGAGCTCACTTTGCATCTGAAATGTCCCCTAAGATCAGATAGAATCAATGGATAGGGGAAGCTAGCCCGAAAATGCATCATTGCATTTTGGAGATTCTTTGAATTTCTTCATGGCTAAGAAACCAAACTCACTACACTAAGCAAGCTCACCACAGCCAATTGATCTGCATCCATTTGCCTATAAATACAGAGGCATTCCTCATTCAAAAACACACCAAAGCAACCATATTCCTTGCTTTCTCTTTCTCTTCTCATGTTCATTGTTTTTCAAAGTTCTTTGGCAAGAAGAATCGATTTCTTCAAACCAGAGCTCATCTTTGGAAAGTGAACATTCTAACATCTCAAGGGAGGTCATTTGAGGTGATCCAAGCACCTGGATCACTTCTGTAAGTGGAGGAACACCATTGTTGCTCTCACTTTGGAGCATTTGCAGTTGGAGGTCCATGGAGTAATTCAGGAGGTTCCGAGCCAAGCCAATCATCCAGGCACACTCCTCAGGTCATAGTGAAGCTAACCAGATGGCTGCAGCTCATCTGTAACTCAAGAATCAACACCCTCCATGTTCACTTGAAGCTGAAATCGAGGGAGGTCCATAGAACAATTCAGAAGGATTTAGGCTACAATAAGCATTCAGTTACCATCATTGAGTCTCAGGGAAGCTATTGAGATCATTCATTCAAGCCCAGGTGCTCTCTATCATCCTCACGACCTCCATTTTCAGAGGTAAGTTTCTGAACCCCACCTCTCTAATTTAAGTACTCTTTGTGAAATAGCTCGATTCTATCTTGTTCAGCATCATCAGAGGATTGAAAACCCTCTATCATCATTCATTTATTCATCTTGTGCATCATTTAATTTTAAATTTAGGGTTTATGTGTTCTTCGTGTTCATACTGAAATTCTTTAAGTACACTTAGAATAAATAAATTCTGAGATCATGATCATGTTCCTCGTTTGAAAACGAGCAAGTTTGATGTTTGAATCATTTAAAATGGTTGAGAGATGAGAGAGCTCAGAAATCCAAGATGGAGGAGCTAGAGGTTGAAGATGACAATGGTGGTGGCGCCATTTTTTTGAATTCTTAGGTTTAAGTTTAAAATAAATTTAGTGGTAGTTGTTTTATTTACGAATTCATCGTAATGGCTCAATGGTTACAGCGCGCGTCCAAAGTCTCCTCATGCCCAAGGTCTGGGGTTCGAATCCCCCTCGCCTCAGACCTTTTGATTTTATTTTCTTTTTTCCACTCTATGCACTAGACAACACACATATTGCAATGAAATGCCCTCTATAACACCATGCGCGCGTTGGCTGGTTGGTGTGTGTTTTGATTGTTGGCTTCAAGGGCGTGGGTTCAAACCTTCCAAGGGCCAAAACTATTTTTTTAACACCAATTTCTTTCATTTTTCTTCACAACTTCACACAATTAATTCACCTATCAAATTAAATCATTTTCACTTCATTTTTCATACACCTATTATTCAATATATCTATTTTGTGAATAGTCAAAAAAATCATAAAAATATTATTTATTTCATGAATTTTAATTAGGTTTAAAATAGTATGTTTTTAAGTGTTTTCTTAAATACTTTAAATATATATTGTCACTTTATTTTAACCTAATCACTTTGTAAATAATTTTATGATAAAACCCTAATTGTTTAGGTCTTAATTAGGTAAAGATCTTTATTTTTACCTTAATTAAGTTGACTTTTGTCAATTCTCAAAACTATTTTTCAATCTCTGATTAAATCAAATGATTAGGGTTTTCAAACAACAAAACCTTGTATCATTCCAAATCATTTTTCAAATTGCTTTTACACCAGTACTGTAAAGTACTGGGCCTCTAATAGAGTGTAAGTCCCAAAAACCTTCTCTTCTTAGCTTGTTTTCAAAACTGTATTTTCAAAATCTTCTTTCTGTTTTCAAAACATTCTTCTGGTATTTGAAGGGCATTATTCCCGGTGAAACTCTTCAGATACCTATGTGACCTTTGTCCATCTTCACTTCTTCTGTTTTCAAAAACCCTTAACTGTTTATCATACATATATTCAACTGTTATCCAAAAATTACTGTTGAGGCTCTGTATATACTTCTTCAATGGCCTCCACTCCATCCAGGTTAGGCTTTACAAGCTTTCAATTTACAGTCTTTATTTAAATTACTGTCAAATATAAACTGTGCATATATTAGTTTAGAACTACGTTTGAGTATAAACCTTAGGACAGTTAAACTATATATATATTATAGGAATATGGCCTAGGATTGAGAATGTCTTCCCGGTGAAGGCTCTTTCCTAATTAGAGATCTGTAGTTCAAACCCCCAAGATGAATTATTCCCGGTGAAACATCTTGGCAAAAACCTTAGAATCCAAAATAATAGGACACATCCACCCAAAGAGGAATTATTCCCGGTGAAACCTCTTACCCATTTGCTTAGAGCCAAAATAAGTTCAAAACCACATAGCTTTCTCTTGTGCTATAACAAGGACCCTCGATTAGCCTCCTCTTGGGCTTTGTACAAGGACCCACAGGCTTCTTAAAAGCATTTCCAGCTTCCTCTTGAGCTTGTATACAAGGACCCATCAGGTTTCTTATAAACATAGGAACAGGTCTTTAGTCACCTTTTAGCCTACCCTGGTGAGTTTCTTCCAATTTAAACCAGACTTTAAACAAGCTAAGTTTGTCTCAATTTTACATTGAGTATATTTTTGGAATGAGAGACATGGACAGTCTCTGTCACCCTTATCTTCATCAATCTTCCTTAGCAGAGTCTAGGATCTATGTTTACTTCTCCTCAACATGTGTCAGCCTTCATCTTGGGCTTTAAACAAGAAGTCTCCATTAGATAATCTTTCTGCCAGTCATTTCACTAAAATTCCCTGGAAAGGGTTAGCTTCCACACATTCTTTCATTTTCAATAAAAATCCCTGGAAAGGGTTAGCCTCCAAAGTCAATTAATCAAAATGTCATTTCTCTTAGGAGATAATTTTCCCCAAAAGAGTCAAAACCCCTGGAATGAGTCAGCCTCCAAAAAACATGATAAAGTCAGTCTTTTACCAAATAATTTCTCCAGCTGAGTCAAAATCCCTGGAAAGGGTTAGCTTCCAAAGAAAAACAGTCTTTCAATAAATAAAAACTCCTCAGTAGAGTCAAAACCAACAAAAATAGTTAGCCTCAACCTTGGGCTTCATACAAGGCACCCAAACAATAAAACTCCCCTGTCAAGAGTCAGCCTCAACCTTGGGCATTGTACAAGGCAGATAATAGAGTCTCCCCAGTGAGTTCTTCATCATTCAGTAGCCACAACCTTGGGCTTTGTACAAGGCAGATAAACCATACTTTCATGTGTCAAAGATTCCTAACACCTAGGATCTTTTCCCCATAGAGTCATCCATACTCAGTTTATTTAAGAGTCTGCCACAACCTTGGGCTTTGAACAAGGCAGAAAATAATGTTTTCCCTAGCTAGAGTCAGCCACAACCTTGGGCTTTGTACAAGGCACACAAAATAGAGTCATTCATAGTCTCAAAAATTCAGTTATCCTCAGCAGTTAGCCACAACCTTGGGCTTTGTACAAGGCACACAAATAGAGTCTCCCTAAATAGAGTCAGCCTCAATTCTGGGCTTTGTACAGAACACAAAAATACCCTGTAATTAATCCCCAGTAGAGTCATCTCCAAGAGTCAATAATATTAATAAATCAATCAAAAAGCCTCAAGCTTGGGCCTCATACAAGCCAGCTAAAGTCAAATCTTTTATACAGTAGATAGACATAGCTTATCTCTATAGAGAGATATTTTTACTACTCTACCACATTCAAACAAACAAACATTTCAATTTCAATTTCAATCAAAGTCTCCCATTTAGGACTCTGAAAGACATGCTCTGGCACATCCCCAGACTTGTACACTTTCCCTAATTTGGACGAGCATCTTTCTTTCATTTAAGAGGCATCTGACTGGCATACGTGCACACACAAGTAAGGTCTCCCTCTTGAATGAAATGAATCCAGTTATTCTGTCACTCCTTTAAATGTTTGTGGTAGAATAGTACAAATACCTCTCTGTAAAGATGATTTCATGTCTCTTTACTGTAAACAGAGATTTAATTCCAAGCTTCAACCTTGAGCTTCAAGCAAGGCACCAAAAACATTTAATTTCCCTAGTTAGTTCCCCGAACTACATTAAGCTCTGACTTCCACTAGGGATATGTAGGCATGAGGTTCACAAGGAATCTCAGCGAGCTAATAAAATACCAAAAATAGTCAGTCTGTCTATCTGTCTGTCTTTCTTTTAAATCAATTCAATTCTCTCTCCTAACACAAAGGAGAAACTTTCCCAATCATTAGCAGCAAACACAATCACAATGACACAGAGAAGGTTCCTGTAGAGTACTACAGATATGTAGGGTGTTTAAACACTTCCCTATGTATAACCGACCCCCCGGACTCCAGAATTTCTAGTCTAGGTGAAATCCCCACACTTAGCAAACTCCTAGGGTTTAGTTGAGATCTTTTTTCCCCTTTCCTACTCGTAGGACAAATAAGAAAGTTCGTGTGATATCGTAGGAAGAACTGAAATAAAATTCATCCCACCACGGGCGCATTCTCCTTCCAAATTTCGCGTGAAGGGTTTAGCGTGCCGTCCTCCCAAGTGAAACGGGGAGGTAAAGAAAACGACACCACAACATGATATTAGGCTCACTTCACATGCACAGAAGTTTAACACTGTTCACACCAAGAAGCATGTGACACATCCTAAGAAATATCATGCTGACAAACCTAAAGAATATCATGTTGTTCCTCCTGTTAAATATTTTGCTAAACCTAAGTTCAATCAGAACTTGAAGAGAACTAACAAGAAAGGACCCAAGAAATTGTGGGTACCTAAGGAGAAGATAATTTCTGTTGCAGATATCCTTGGCGGCAAAGAGGACAAAAAGCAAAATGTCATGGTACCTGGACTCTGGGTGCTCGCGACACGTGACGGGAAGAAGGTCTACATTCCAAGACCTGGTGCTTGAACCAGGTGGAGAAGTCAAGTTTGGAGGAGATCAGAAGGGCAAAATCATTGGCTCTGGAACCATAAGTTTTGGTAACTCTCCTTCCATAACTAATGTACTTCTTGTAGAAGGATTAACGCATAACTTATTGTCCATAAGTCAATTAAGTGACAATGGTTATGATATAATCTTCAATCAAAAGTCTTGCAAGGCTGTAAGTCAGAAGGATGGCTCAATCCTATTTACAGGCAAGAGAAAGAACAACATTTATAAGATTGATCTTTCAGATCTTGAGAAGCAGAAGGTTACTTGCCTTATGTCTGTTTCTGAAGAGCAATGGGTCTGGCACAGAAGATTAGGTCATGCTAGTTTGAGAAAGATTTCACAGATTAACAAACTAAATCTGGTCAGAGGACTCCCAAATCTGAAATACAAATCAGATGCTCTTTGTGAAGCATGTCAGAAGGGTAAGTTCTCCAGACCTGCATTCAAGTCTAAGAATGTTGTTTCTTCCTCAAGACCGTTAGAACTCTTGCACATTGATCTGTTTGGCCCAGTCAAAGCAGCATCTGTCAGAGGGAAGAAATATGGATTAGTCATCGTAGATGATTATAGCCGCTGGACATTGTTGCACCCCAAAATTTGCCTATATATTTATTGCTAACTGGCTTAGGCTTTTGCATTCATACACATCTCTTCCATTAGGTCATATAACACATCATGCATCATTAATCAATAAATTCGGCATGGGATCGAGGATCTTTAGAGGTCAGGGTTTCATTGGTGCTTTGAGACGTCTTATTTTCACATTCAAGGTGCTTACCTCAATCAAGTTAAAGCTAAGGTTTCTTATGGATGAGAGTTGCTAAATTCTGCAAGCTTGATTCAATTGGTTCTCCTTTTGAGCAAGACCCACAAGATTAGGGTTTATTTCCCTTTGCTTGAGCTACTACTGGGATTATCAGATGATTTCCAGGCAATGGGCTCCCCCTTTGTTACGTGGTGATTAACAGGCTTTCATGAATTAGGATCTCATTTAAGGACTTGGAATTTAAGGACTAAGATCACATTGAGTTAATTAACACTGGATCATTCTTGAATGTGAGCCTTTGATGAGCTCTTTTGAATTTAGAATAGAGGGAGATTTGGAGTTTTCAGTACCATTCCAAGCATGGAGAATCCTTAAGCAAAGAGGTTGACCTTTTTTTCAATGACGATAATCACACAAGGGTATAAAGGGTGGAATAAATTAAAGAGAAGGTCACGTGAAAATTCAAAGTGGAATGCAAAGTTGGAAAAAAGGAGATTCAAACTTTATTTGAAAATGTTTTGCCCATTACAATTTACATCCTCGTTCAAAATTCGAGCTCAACATCATTCAATTTGGTCTCAAATTAGGCTTATCATTCAAAGTCCTTTACAAAATTACAAATTACACAAAGAGAAATGCAACAGAAAACTAAAGGAGAAGTCATGAAAAAGATCTTAAGCATATGCTTGAACATTTCCATATTGCTAATACTTCTTCAAGCTTCCATGGCCCATACCCTCATGTCTTTGTGTGGTTTCGATCCGTGTAAGCACAAGAGACAACCTACTGCGAATTCCAGCCCTGCATCCATAACCTTGCTCAGCCCTGCAGATTTTTCACAAAATAAACTTGATCATCTCCATATCTAACCACTTGTTCAAACAGTCAGCTACCAAAACAGACACAGTCCATATACATTCAGCAATCAATGACAGACAATCCAATCTTTAGTTCTAATTCTGCTCAGCCATGTATCAGCTCAAAAAGAAAAAAGTGTGACCAAGAAAACCTGTACAAGCCCTGCAATTCAAACCACACAAAATCATGCCCAGTTTTAGCTTTGACAGAATTAACCTTCAGCTTTTGAGTTCAATAATTCTAACAGGTTTTAGCCAAATAACTACCCTAATTGCATACTAACTAACCTCCTAACTATTTTCTAACAGTCTTAATCTCCACCCAACATGTAACAAACTTTCAAACCAATAACAGAATCTCTAACTGTCATAACAAATTTCTCACTGAACCTATAACTTCCTAACCATTTCTAACAAACTTTTAACAGAAAAAATCAGTTACACTAACAGCATCTATAACAGAATCAACAGAGAGATCAGAGTGTAAACTAACTGGGTTTTAACTGAAAAATCAGAGAGGACTAACCTTGGGTACTCCTATAAATCCAAGCCTTCATTCATTCAGCTCCCTTCACATTCTTCCTCTCCACCATTTTCACCAATCCCACGATTCTTCATTCATCTTCACCTTTCTCCATCTTCTTCCAATTCCACCTTCAATCTTCAAGTTCCTTCATCATCTTCAATTCAAACTTCTCCATCATTCATTCTTCAATCCTCTCACTATCTGAATTCAGAACCATCATACACTTCTTCAATCCAAAATCCAACAATCAGCATAAGGAAAATTCGGAAAAAAAGAGAAGAGAGAAAATCTGTAACAGAAACGCAACAAACCTTTTTTCACGATTCAAACTCTTCATCGACTTTCAACGCAATCTCCAACCGAAACTCCATCAATCTTCAACGAGCTCCAAGACGCTCTGTATCATCTTCATCACGCTGCACAATTACAACAACATTCATCATCATCAGTCGATAATCCGCAACAACAAGTCGCGACAGAAATCCAAGAAGGAGTGTTCGTGTGTGTTCGTAAGAGTGAAGATAGATTCAAGGCAGGAGAGAGCAGAGAGAGGACGTTGTTCTAACTTTTATTGGTCACAGCGGCGAAGGAAGGATCCCACCGGAGCCGTTGCACCGCTGTTACTGGTGGAAAGAGGGAGAGCTTCACGGCGCCACTTGTCTATTCGTGAAGGAAAGAGACGAGCGGACAGAGGGAGATGAGGGACGAAGTAGTTCCGTTCTCACGGCGGTGATCCGAGATCTTGATCGGAGAAGAACAGATTTTCGCCGCGGCTGAGTTTGAAAGGGGAAGGATAATCTGATGCGTCGCAGTGTACAACCCTAATCCCTCTTTCTATTTTATTTTTTTATTATTTATCTAATTAATCTTGTTAATGGAAAAACAATTAAAATCTGAAATGGATCAATGCTGGGCCAGACGAATTGCGTTATACACCCCTTAGGCCCACGCACCACCACCATTTGTTCCAAAAAATCAATAAAAAAAACATTGCTGTTGGGCTATTCCCTATTGGGCCCTGCGTCCAGATTTCTAGTCACACCTCTAATTCAATATGCACCCCCTTATCACTTGTTTCGATATTTGTTAGAATTTAGTTTTTGACATAGTTTTCTTTTCTTTTCTTAGGATAAAAAGTCATTAAAATTTTGTTATATTTTTAGGTAATAGTTGACAAAAAATGCAATAAAAAATATTAGCTTCTCAATCAGGTTTTAGGCTAGTTTAATTTTGACTTTTAATTGATTGCTCCTTCATAAAAACTCATAAAAATAGTGGTATTTTAGGTTAATCTTTGAATTGCCTCTTTTATTCTTTTATGCCATTTCCATGTTAAGCTTTGTACGTTTTTAGTATGATTTTGTTGCGTGACTTGGGTCATATTTTCGGCCCATTTTGTTTATACCATTTCAATGCTCCTTTTAGATTTAGTCACCATGTTAACTTCAGAATTAGACTTGGAGATTAGAATGACAATTAGATTAGAAAATATGTTAGTTCCCTTTCTCATTTCTTTTCTTTTTCAACCTTAAAAAACTTAATAAATACTGATAAGGATCATACCGTTATTTTTTCCTTTTTCGTAGTAGGAAAGAAATGATTGGGGCGTAGGCCCCGATGTATGTTCTTTCCTACTTAGCGGAAGAGAAATGATTGAGGCGTAGGCCTCGGTGTATTTCTTAACCGCTATTTAGAGAAACGATTGTGGTGTAGACCTCGATGTGCATTCTCTAAATATTCAAAAAAAAAACTCTTTTTGGTATGATCTAAGTCACAAATAAATTCCCTTAAAAAACACCAACCAAAAACATTCAAAATGCTTAATAAAAGGCTCAGACTTAAAACAAAGTAAGGAAGTGATGCGAAGCCTTGTAGTGGGTTTTGTCATCATGGAATTACAATAAAAGACACAAATCCAAGTTCATTTTCTTTTGCCTTGTTAGGCACCTAAGAACAAGTTAAGTCCTTTCCAAAAATAGGCGTATAAGTCTCCAAAGGTCGAGCATCGTGGATTGTGACCTTAACCGCTGTTCAACTAAAAAACACAAAACAAATGGAAACTATGGAGCCGAACTACGGTCGCTCTGATTCCTTGTAAGGGATACGTAGGCATTGGGTCGCGGGGCCTAAGCGAGCACACTTGTAAATAATTCCTTCTTTTCCCCGTATCTCTTTTGCATGCATTTGCATTTAGGTTTAGACATTAGACACCCTTTAGATAGAAACAAACATAGGTGGATACCATCGAGTACGATGGGCGTGAGGGGTGCTAGCACCTTCCCCTCGCGTAACCGACTCCCGTGCCCTGTTCTCTGGTCGAAAGACCTTGTTCTTATTCGAGTTAGGTTTTCTGGTATTCCTTTCCCGCGATGGGATAAATATATTGGTGGCGACTCTGATTCCATTTTTCGCGGTAGCGACAGACATGGGTAAAGTTCTTGAAACACAAGGATGAGTCTCATTCAGTGTTCTTTGAATTCTGCACTCAGATCCAATCTGAGAAGGAGTGCAAGATCATAAAGGTCAGAAGTGATCATGGTGGCGAATTTGAGAACAGATTCTTTGAGGAGTTCTTCAAAGAAAATGGTATTGCCCATGATTTCTCTTGCCCTAGAACTCCACAACAAAATGGAGTTGTAGAGCGAAAGAATAGGACTCTACAAGAAATGGCCAAAACCATGATCAATGAAACCAATATGGCTAAGCATTTCTGGGCAGAAGCAAAAAACACTGCGTGTTATATTCAGAATAGAATCTCTATCAGACCTATTCTAAATAAGACTCCTTATGAATTGTGGAAGAACAGAAAGCCCAACATTTCGTATTTCCATCCTTTTGGATGTGTATGTTTTATTCTGAATACTAAAGATCATCTTGGTAAGTTTGATTCTAAAGCACAAAAGTGTTTCCTTCTTGGATATTCTGAACGCTCTAAAGGCTACAGAGTATACAATACTGAAACATTGATTGTAGAAGAATCAATCAATATCAGGTTTGATGATAAGCTTGGTCTTGAAAAACCAAAGCAGTTTGAGAATTTTGCAGATTTTGATATTGATATATCAGAAGCAGTAGAACCAAGAAGCAAAGCTGCAGAAGCTGGCAGTCTCAGAAGCAATGGATCAGAAGATCAAGTTGCTGCATCCTTAGAGAATCTCAGGATTTTTGAAGAGCCAACCGTCAGAAGATCACCTAGACTTGCATCAGCTCATTCAGAAGATGTGATCCTTGGGAAGAAAGATGATCCCATCAGAACAAGGGCATTCCTTAAGAACAATGCTGAATGTCAATTAGGTTTTGTTTCTTTGATCGAGCCAACTTTTGTTGATCAAGCTCTAGAAGATCCAGACTGGATAATTGCCATGCAAGAGGAACTCAATCAGTTTACAAGGAATGATGTATGGGACTTGGTTCCTAGACCAAAAGGATTTAACATCATCGGCACTAAGTGGGTATTCAGAAACAAGCTAAGCGAGAAGGGAGAAGTGGTAAGAAACAAAGCCAGACTGGTTGCTCAAGGTTATAGTCAGCAAGAAGGGATTGACTACACAGAAACCTTTGCACCAGTGGCCAGGTTAGAATCTATTCGTCTATTAATTTCTTTTGCCACTCAACATAAAATCACTCTTTATCAGATGGATGTCAAGAGTGCCTTCTTAAATGGTTATATAGATGAAGAAGTTTATGTCCATCAACCTCCTGGTTTTGAAGACTCCAAGTCTCCAAATCATGTTTTTAAATTAAAGAAATCATTATACGGATTGAAGCAAGCTCCTAGAGCTTGGTATGAACATTTAAGTTCTTTCCTTCTGGAAAATGGTTTCACTAGAGGAAAAGTGGACACTACTCTCTTTTGTAAAACCTTTAAAAAGGATATTTTAATATGTCAAATATATGTTGATGATATCATCTTTGGAACATCTAATGCTACACTTGGAAAGGAGTTTGCTGAGTCTATGCAGGCTGAATTTGAAATGAGCATGATGGGAGAACTCAAGTATTTCCTAGGGATTCAAATCAACCAAACTTCTGATGGAACCTATGTTCATCAAACGAAGTATGTGAAAGAACTTCTGAAGAAGTTTAATCTTTCTGAAAGTAAAGAAGCCAAAACTCCTATGCATCCAACATGTGTCCTAGGTAAGGACGAGGTAAGCAAGAAGGTAGATCAGAAGTTGTACAGAGATCCAAAGAATACAACTTAGTAGGATTATGTGATGCTGACTATGCTGGAGATAGAATTGAAAGAAAGAGTACTTCTGGAAGTTGTCAATTTCTTGGAAGTCATCTGATCTCATGGTACAGCAAGAAGCAAGCTACAATTGCCCTCTCAACAACAGAAGCAGAATATGTTGCTGCTGCTGGATGTAGCATACAAATGCTCTGGATGAGAAGTCAGCTAGAAGATTATCAGATATATGAGAGTAACATTCCTATTTTCTGTGATAATACTTCTGCTATATGTTTATCTAAGAATCCTATCTTACATTCAAAAGCTAAACATATTGAGATTAAACATCATTTCATAAGGGACTATGTTCAGAAGGGTGTTATATCTTTAAACTTTGTGGATACAGACCATCAATGGGCTGATATCTTTACAAAACCCCTTGCTGAAGATAGGTTTAAGTTCATTCTGAAGAATACCGGTATGGATTTATGCCCAGAATGATAAGATGAGAAGATCTTATGTATGAGTATCTTCTGAAATGTGATTATTTTTTATAAGAAGTTTTGATTGTAATCAATTAGAAGTAGTGATTCTGTTATTACTAACGTTTCATTGTCTAAGTTGATTCAGAATCTCTTTAAAAGTAAAACAGCTGTAACTGGCTATCCAGATGGTAAACACGTGTTCACTATTTCTGGACAAGCGTGCGTGCAGTTGAGGGGACGCTTACTTAGGTAACTGTGCTAATCACTTCTTTTGTCATTATTATCTCTCCTCACGTCATGTAACATTAAATGCTATCCATCATTTCTTTTATTTCTTTTTCTTTTAATACTCTTCAAACGTTTCTTTTCCCTCTTATATTTCTCTCTCTTGCATTCAGTTTCTTTTTCGCTCTCTTTGCATTCATATCATAAACCCTAGCAGTTTTCACTATCTGCAACTTCATCATGAATCCCTCGTCAAGTTCTGCAAATCAAGAAACTGATCGTAAACAAAAGAGAAAGGCAACTGATGAACCAGAAAACAAACCAAAAAGAGTAAGGATCACCTATAACCCTCTCAAGGTGAATCCCTTTGAAGCTAGTTTGATTGGTTCAGAATGAACCCTTTTGAAAGTGCTCCTCACATGGTATTTCCAGAAGTGATTTATCCTGCTGAAGTTGCTGGTCCTACTCCTCCAACAAACCTAGCAGCTATTCTTCAGGCGTTGGAAGTTGGAGCTTCTGAGTTGCCTGAACCAGAATATGCTGAGGCTGCTCCTGAGTCAGACTCAGATGTTGAGATGGAAGGTACAGAAGCTGAAGACCTCCCAGAAGATCGTCTTGCTGAGATTGCTGTCCCTGTTGGCAGAAGTTCTGGTGCTTCTTCTTCTGGTGAACCCTCAGCTCTGATGAAGACCTTGGAAGCTCTGCATCAGAATCAAGATATGCTGGCTTCTCGTTTGGACGCGCAAGAAGCAGCCAATGCAGAGTTTCAAGCTTTCATGGCTAGACAAACTGAGAACACCGCAGGGATTCATGATATGTTAGCTAAGATTATGTCTAAGCTAGGATTGTAGTCCTTAAGTCCTTGTAGTTTTCTTTGTTTGATTACATCTGTTTTCTGCATACATCTTTTGTAATTCTGTTTGCTTAATCAATGAAAAGTTTGATTCTGTTTCTTTCCTTTGTCGTTTTATACATCTGAATCTTTTATATTCTTTTTGATGTTATGACAAAAGGGGGGAGAAAATATATGATAAATGATCTGATTAATATTATCAGTTACCGGGTAAAAAGGCCCCACATTACTAACAGAACTTGCAAAGTTCTATGCTTTAAGTTGTGTTGTTGCAGGAATTGAAGATTCAAGATCAACATAAGAAGCAACAAGATGAATCAAGCTCTTGGATTCTTGAAGCAAGCTGAGTGCTATGAAGCTTCAGAATCAGAAGCAAGAAGGAAGAATGTTCAGATATTCTGATGATAGAATATGCTCTGAAACATTATGTCTATTTGTTCTGATACATTCTATATGGCTCTGATACATATTATGTGTTCTGACACATATTCTATGTTCTGACTCATTCATGCTGACTTTTGTCGTTTAGTTTTGTTCTGTAACATTTCAGGATGTAGAGATGCTCTGATGTTGCTCTGGTACATTCAACAATGTTCTGATACAATCTAGCATGAAGTGATGAAAGAAGAAATTCAAGCTCTGAAGCTGTCCCAATGGAAGCAAGAATCAGAAGCTGTGAATGTTCTGAAGATCAAAGAAATTCAAGTTCTGAAGCTGTCCGATGGAAGCAGAAGTCAGAAGCTGTGAATGTTCTGAAGATCAAAGAAATTCAAGTTCTGAAGCTGTCCGATGGAAGCAGGAATCAGAAGCTGTGAATGATCTGAGGATCTAAAGAAATTCAATGTTCTGAAGCTGTCCTATGGAAGCAGAAATCAGAAGTCATGAATGTTCTGAAGATCAAGCATACGTGAACGTCTCTACTGAAATACTCAGGGAAGTCTTCTATTTATAAAATTCTTCTAGTATTAATTTCAGGGGGAGATTATTCATCTCAGGGGGAGATTGTTAATCTCAGGGGGAGACATATTCACATGCTTATGCTATAGCTGTGTAAATTGTCTTTAGCCGTCTGCTCTTTCTGATCGCAAATTCATATCATTTATATATGTTTTTGTCATCATCAAAAAGGGGGAGATTGTTAGAACAAGATTTGTTCTGATCAATATTCTTAGTTTTGATGATAACAAGGATATGAATTTTGTGTGAGATAATGTGGTACTCTAATACATTGCAATTTCCCTTTCAGGAAATATATAAAGAGTATGCACAAATCAGCGCTCAGAAGCTTTGACTCAGAAGGTTCAGCATGCAACGTCAGAACATGGTCTGGCAAGACATCAGAAGATGGTTAAAGCAGAATCAGAACATGGGTCTATGGAAGCATCAGAAGAACTTGAGTTCAGAAGCAGAAGCACTGAAGTTCTCATGGTATCACGCTCAGAAGCACTTCAAGGTCAGAAGACAAGAAGATTCTATGCACCAAGCTGTTTGACTCTGATGATATTCAAACGTTGTATACACAAACATCAGATCAGAAGAAAGTACAGGTGGCAGGCTACGCTGACTGACAAAAGGAACGTTGGAAGCTATTAAAGGCAACGTCAGTAGACACAGCGTGAACAAGGCTCGAGGTAGTTGACAAAAGCGTGAAACATTAAATGCAATGCTGTACGGAATACGCAAAGCATTAAATGCTCCCAACGGTCATCTTCTCAAGTGCCTATAAATATGAAGTTCTGATGAGAAGCAAGGTTAACCAATTCTGAACGAACTTATTCTGAAAAACTTGCTGAAACGCTGTTCAACTCAAAGCTCAGAAACTTCATCTTCATCAAAGCTCACTACATTGCTGTTGTAATATATTAGTGAGATTAAGCTTAAACGTTAAGAGAAATATCACTGTTGTGATTATAGCTTTTCAGAAGCAATTGTAATACTCTTAGAATTGATTACATTAATTTGTAAGTAACTAGAGTGATCAAGTGTTGATCAGGATACTCTAGGAAGTCTTAGCTTGTGTCTAAGCAGTTGTAATTAGAGTGATCACGTGGTGGTCAGGATACTCTAAGAAAGTCTTAGCTTGTGTCTAAGCATTTGTTCCTAGAGTGATCAGGTTGTGATCAGGATACTCTAGAAGACTTAGTCGTGGGCTAAGTGGAAAACCATTGTAATCTGTTGCGATTAGTGGATTAAATCCTCGGGTGAGGTAAATCACTCCGTGGGGGTGGACTGGAGTAGTTTAGTTAACAACGAACCAGGATAAAAATAACTGTGCAAATTGTTTTTATCGTTCAAGTTTTTAGACTACACTTATTCAAACCCCCCCTTTCTAAGTGTTTTTTTATCCTTCAACTTACACTCTATTAGAGGCCCAGTAGATGATTTACTGTTTATGAAAAACAGTTGAAGAGATTTTTAAATGATACAAAGTTCCGTTGTTTGAGAACCCTGATCATCTGTTTAATTGAAGTTAGGAAACAGTTATGAAGATTGACAAAAGTCAACTTAATTAGGGTAAAGAAGAAGTCTATACCTAATTAAGACCTAAATGATTAGGGTTTTATCACTAAAATATTTACAAGAGATTAAGTTTTGAAAATCAAATGAAAACTATATTTAAAATACTTTAAAATACTTAAAAAATATGTTATTTTAAACCTAATAAAAATATATCAATTAATTAATATTTTTGTGATCTTTTTGATTATTCATAAAATAGATATGTTAAATGACAAGTGTGTAAAAAATCAAAAAGAAATGATTTAATTTGATGGGTTAATTAATTGTGTGAAGTTGTAAAGAAAATGAAGAAGAAAAGTAGTAAAAAAAATTGCTTGTGGCCTCACCATGGTTTGAACCCACGCCCTTGAAGCCAGTACTCAAAACACACACCAACCAGCCAACGCTCGCTTGGTGTCATAGTGGTGACTCCTGTGCAATACATATGTTGTTAAGTGCATAGAGCAAAAAAAGAAAATAAAATCAAAAGGTCTGGGGCGAGGGGGATTCGAACCCCAGACCTTGTGCACGCGCAACACACAAACTCTCTTTACCACTGGGCTATAACGATGTATTCGTTATATGAATACCTTGCATTAAATATATTTTAAACTTCACCAGGAATGTTTGAAAATGGCGCTCCAACTCCCATCTTCGTCTTCAACCTCTAGCTTCCCTCAATTCAAAATTCCAACTCTCTCATTTCTCAACCAAATCAGATGATGTAAACATCAAACTTATTCCATTTTCTCTCACGAACTCAAATATATAACTATCACAAACTATAATTGGCTATAGCTACTGAGTTACTTATAATACGTGAAGAACCCTAAAACTTGAAAATTAAATTAAATGACTATACTGAAAGATAAATAGATGATGATAGAGGGTTTTTAATCCTCTGATGATGCTGAATGAAATGGTATCGAGTTTTAACAAAAAGAGTGCACAAATTAAAGAGGTGGAGTTCAAAAACTTACCTCTGAAACTGAAGGTCGTGATGATGATGGATAGCTTCTGGCTTTGAATGAATGATTGCAAGAGCTTCCTGGGACCTTGATGATGCTATCTAGGCACTTAGATTGCTTTGAAAACCTCTGAAATGATCTACTCGACCCCTCTTGCTTGAGCTTCAAGTAGGAATTGAAGATGATGATTCTGCACTTGCAGATGAGCTGTGACCATCTGGATAGCTTCACTACACTCCAAGGAAAGTGTTTGAATGCTTGGACTTGCTTGACACCCTCTGTATTGTTCTACAGACCTCCAACTGCTCAAGCTCCAAAGTGAAAGTGACTATGGTGTTTCTCCACTTACAGAAGTGATCCAGGTGCTTGGATCACCTCTAATGAACCTCCTTGAGATGTTAGAAAGCTTACTTTCAAAAGAAAAGCTCTGGTTTGAAGAATTCGATTCTTCTTGCCAAAGAACTCTTGAAAACCATAAGCAAGAGGAAGAGAAGGAGAAAGCAAGAATTAGAGTTGCTTTGGTGTGTCTAATACTGAGGAATGCACTTGTATTTATAGGCAAATGATGCAGAGTAGTTTGGGAGAGTGAGCTTGCTTAGTGAAGTCATTTTGGTTTCTTGGCCATGAAGAAATTCAAGGAATCTCCAAAATGTAATGATGGTGTTTTCGAGCTAGCTCCCCATCCATTGATATTTTCTGATCTTAGGGGACATACTTGAAGTGTTGAGCTCTCTAATTGGCTTGGGAAAGATTCCAATTGATGAATCACCATTTGCCATAAATTTCCCAAATGTAATCATTACATAATCACATGTTCTTGTTTTGGGAATATTCTTCAATTCTCATGCCATGGTGAAAATGAATGTATGGTATATCTACTGATGTATTATGGGTCATGCAGCATCAATTAGTAGAGCCATTTGCACAAATTTGCAAAGTTTCAAATTGTACATGACCTATAATTTCTCTTCATGAGGCCAACTTTGAACAAGCATAACTCCTAGCTCAAAATGAATTTGAAGAAGGTTGAGAACAATTTGGAAAGCCCTTAACATGTACTTCAATTCATTAGTTTGGATTTTCTTCAAAATCTCTTGGGAAAATTGTGAAAAACAGGCCGAAAGTTTGAAGAAAACTAGGTTAAAAACACTTAGAATTTTTCTAAGTTTTTATGACCTAAAACTTCAAAAGTTCATATCTCTTAAATGAATGATCCCTTGAAAAAAGTTGCATTGTGAGAAGTTGTTTTATTTTGCAAGATCTATAACTTTCATGTTGGGAGATTTTTGAGTGTGTAAGCAAAATTTTGAGATCCATGAACTAGGTCAAAATGCACTTAGTTTGACTTTTGATCCTTGATGAATTTTCTTGATTTTCTTTGGTCAAATGACTCCCATAATCATATGTTGATGATATTAAGTCATGGTTTGACAAAAAATCCCAAAAGTCAAAGGTGATCTTGTACAATTGACTTTTTCCTGATGAAGTGAAATCTTGGACTTTGGTAATGAATCAAGTTCTCCTCCTCAAATGGATGATATGAATGGATTATATTGAGGTAATAGAAGCTCTTGAGTCATGTTTTGAGTTGTGGACTCATGTCCTGATTAAAAGTCAATTGTCCAGGTGAATTAGGTCAAAAACCCTAATTGTCGACCAAATGAAATTGATGACTGTAGATCTTGAATTGAGGTACAATACTAAATGGATATTGTTATATGGATCATTTGAAGATGATTAAATCCTTTGAGTGATGCCCTGGAGCTTTTTAGGGTTTCCCAAATGTGGTCCCTGATTTCAGTCCTTGATGGGCTCAAAACCCTAGCCTGGTGATCTGGGCAAACCTGAGACTTGATGACTGGTGTCTAATCAATCATAGGTGAATGAATAAATCATTTGAGTCTTGTGATTGTTTTAGAGGTTATTCTCTCATTGATTGATCTTTTTCCTGAACTCCTTTGTCTTTGAGCACCCTCGATTAGGTACCCAGATAAACAAGTGACTGCTTTGAGTACCTGTCTTGAGTTTGGTGAGATGTTTGGAGGTGTGACATCTCAGGGGGGTCAAAATTAGGGTATGACACAGTGTTATTTTTATAATGTTTTTGGCCAATGATTTTAATATGAGGCCCCTTTTAATTTCATTTTAATTTCTTAATTTTAAATCATTAGTTGTTTTAACCAAATGATGAATGTCTGATGGTTCTTTTGTTTTTTTACAATTTTCAACAAACAATTTCAAAATGATGAATGTCTGATGGTTCTTTTGTTTTTTTTGCATTAGGTATGTACGTATATAAATATTAAACATTCTAGTGAATTTTCTTCAAATATCCATACTGTTTCTTTTTATTTGTGTATATAAGGCCCCCTTATAAATAAAATTCTGATGACCTATATACAATTATAAATAATATGAATTTATTTTTTATTATAACATCTAAATTTGTTTTGTTGTTCTAATAACATCCAGGTATGGTAACAGCGCTTTATTCCAACTGAGTCGCACAATATTGCTAAAGGTAACAAAATTAGTGTTTGATGATTGTAATGGAGCGAACATACTGCCTATGTTAACAAACGGTCCAGCTACGGTGATTCCGAAGACATGTGCTGTTCGCCGACGGAAGCCACGACCACTCAGAAGCATCATCTCATCAACTCAATTTTTCACTAAACTGATTGAGAACCATCGTTTCGCATCTCCAAAAGAAGCTTCACGGATTCACGACGCATCACTATCGCACGGCTTCGTCATCTACACAAACTCGATACTCTGAACGCGATAGTTTCGTAACAGCACTGTGATTCAAATTCTTCAGCGACTCAGCTTCAGCAAAACGCACACAATCTTTAACACAACGCCGACACAACGATAACTGGCTGCTGCGATCAACACTTGCAGCTACCGCGATGGTGTCGATTCGAACACGGCATCAGCAACACTTTGCGCGTTCAGGATAAACTATCTTCTTCGCAGGTAGTTTCTCTTTTCTTTGACTGTTATAATGGAAGCTTGATTGGTTAGAATTCCTTTTACTTCATGAGATTTTTGTTGTGGCTATGAGAGGTGAGTTGAGATTAACGATTAGCGATAATGTTTTGTATTTCTGGAATAGAGCAATAAGCTTGATGGAGATTGGTATCATGTTGAAATTGAAACAGAGAAATGGATTAACAAATAAAACTGGGAAGCAGGGACCGAAGGAAGAAGAGATGAGGCGGATTGCCTCAATTATTTTTAGGGTTTCTTTATCATTTAAATTTCGGTGGGCCTTCCATGTCCATTAAACTCAGCCCAAACCATTTCCCATGTGTCTAACGCCCTACTTGCAGCACACCCCATTTTAATCCTTTCTTAGCCCAATCCATGTTTTGTTTCTTTATAATAGTTTTTTTTTTTTTAGTTTCTAATGAATATGAGAAAAATACAAAAAAAATACATAATACTAAAAAATATTCAAAATATCAAAAATATTTTAATTATTCTTTTTTTGAAGTTTAATATATTTAATTTAATATTTTCTTTCATTAATTAATATTTGCAAATATTTTTCACCATTTTTGTTACTAACATTTTGTTTTGTTTATGAGGTACTATCTTTGAAGACTTGAGACATTTCTTGTGGATTTTTACAATTTATTTAGTTTTTGTACAGTTATTTTGTAATGATCGTAGCAAGTTTTTTATCCACGTTTTATTATTTGTACCCCCACTCTCAAAGCCTTGTAATAGTCTATGTTTAAATTCCTCGCGTTCCTTATACTTATGTAACTCTCCCAAAGCCATGTAATAGCCTAAGACTCTTTTTATTTTCCGCATTTACTTTACGCACATATAAACTGCTATATAACTGCTAGATGTATGTTAATAGGCTTGTATGGAAAGACTAAAACTGAACATAGAATAACTCTAACTTCAAGATAAATATCTGAAATTAACACACTTATTTTCACACACTCACCTTTAGGGTACGCCCTTCTTTGTTGCCTTCTTGATATAATGGTCGTGCCCCTTTAATATAGAGATACCCATTAGCAAACGTCCCGACGATTAAAAATCATCAAAAAGATCATAAGTCCCTCGATGACCCTCGATGTTGCCTACAATTATATGATCTAGTCCCTCGAATGGTTGCCTACGAAACGATGATTGTCCCTTCGAATTTTCTAAAGGTACCTCTACTTGTTTCCTTCAACGACCTCCTATGACCCTTCGATTGTCCCGAACATCCAATCAATAGGATTACCTACCCTGAATGGTAAGGATAGCCATATCTCTCTTAGGAGAGTAAAAAGTATAGAAGAAGACCACACTTAAGGTAGTGTTCTTAATTTTCTTAGCTCAATTAAAAAAGCTTTTCGCACCTTTCTTTTCAAAGACTAAGGCTACACTTTTAAGCTAAAGTCCTTAAACTTCTTTGCTAAACAAACAAACATGAGCTAAGTGAAGTAAGAGCCCGTAGATAACTACGGATGAAAAGGATGCTAAAACCTTCCCTTTTCATAATCTACCCCCCGAGCCCGTTTTTCTTAAAAGGTCTTTTATGTTCTTTTTGCCCTTCCGAGTTATTGGATAAAATAAAAGTCGGTGGCGACTCTTGCTCACCGCAACATTGCTTGCAAAAATAAAGTTCTTCCACCGAGTTACAATGGGGATGCGGCTTGAAGAAGGTATCTGAGAAGGCCACCTAGTCAAAGAAGCCAGTTCATCACTTTCCGGTGGTGGCGTCAAAAGATTTGGTAGTAAGAAGGAAGAAACTATTAATCCATCTCAAGAGAAAGAAAGAGACGATATCAACCACAACAAATTGCTGATGTGACTCCAGTTGTTAGCAAGGTCCGCCTCAAAATGTGCAGAAGCCTCAGCTTCAACAGCCTCGACAACAGGCTCCTCAACAAAATCAACAAAGAAAATATCCACCTTTTGATCCTATTACAATGACTTATACAAAATTGCTTCCTATGTTACTTCAGAAAAATCTGGTTCAACTGAGGGATCCTCCTCCTCCTGCTAATCCACCATTTTGGTACAAGGCGGATGCTCGATGTGCTTTTCACAAGAATGCTCCTGGTCATACTGTGGACAATTGTTACCCTCTCATGAGTGAAGTACAGAAACTGGTTCGAAGCAACATGCTCACCTTCAAGGATGTCAATCCTAATATTCAAGTTAATCCACTGCCCAACCATGAGACTATCAATGCGATCCAGACTCAATCCGGTTATAAATACCTACATGATGTTTGTGAATCAACTCAATCCTTGGTGAATATGCACGCTTTTTGTGTGATCTTGACTATTTTCCTCCGCATGACTATAATGCTTGTCCAATATGTTCCAACACCATTCGTGGATGTACTCTCTTAGTTGAAGACCTTCAGAAATTGCTAGACCGAGGAATTATCAACATATCAAGAAAGAAAAGACATTAAGAAACTCACTCTGTTAATATGGTGCACGGATGCCCTGGGAAATACCAAGTTTGGGATATTCTCTTCATCAGAGAACCATTAGAACTTATGCACATAAGGCTATGTCGGTTGGCTTTCTTTCAATTTGATCATAATGCCTGTAGAATTTGCTCTAGAAATCCCCGAGGTTGTCGTCAAGTCAGAAGAGAAATTCAAAAGATGTTGGATGAGAGGACTCTCCATATTACCTATGAAAGAGATGATGACATTAATATGGTGATTGCTGAGTTTCCGATCCCCGAAGTGGTGGAGATATCTTATGATAGTCAAAACATGGCTGTCATTCCTCTCAAAATTCAAATGCCAAAGACATTTCCTTACAACTCAAGTACCACTGTTCCTTAGAGATACGGTGCTACTATCATAACAAGGAAAGAAGAAGTTAGTTCTGGACCTGAGTCGACTGTTGTAAACATTGCTGATGTAAGTCGTATGACTCGAAGCAGTCGTTTGTTTGCACCAATCCCCCCTAAGACGAGAGGTAATTTGTCTGTACAAGTTCCTCCTCAAAAGGATATACCTAGGAAGGAGCCCGTTATCACTGAGCCTGTCTTTGAGACTAAAGATGATGACACAGAAGAATTCCTGAACCTAATCAAGAAGAGTGACTACAAGGTGGTTGACCAACTCCTTCAAACACAATAAAAAGTATCCATGTTGGCCTTATTGGTACTGTAGCAACCTACCTAAAAAGTTATGTTCAAACGGATTCGCCACCCACTTTATTTGGGTAAGTAGGTTAATTAGACAAAGGGAATATCTTAGGCACCCTTTGCCTCCCTTGTATTCAAGGGGACCCATTTAGCCTTTAGGTTTAGGTTTTATAATAAGGGTTTTGAAAATTGTTGCCTAATAAATTAAAAAATAATATGCCTTTGGCCAAAATGGCAAAACCTCAAAGGTTTTGATAGGGTCATTGTCAGATCGAGACAACAATGACCATGGCTAAGACAAAATATAGCAAGAATAAATGGCCTCAATGTATCATCATTGGCCAAACAAGGTTTTAAGTAAACAAAGTTTTAAAAAAGAAGACCTCATAAAAATAATTGGCCAAACTAAAGGTTTGTAAAAAATATATTGACAATAGAAAATACCATTTTTAATAAAAGGGCGGCTTCATACCAAAAGGTTTAATCATCGGCCAAAAAGGTAAACCCAAGGGTTTTGACGGAGTCATTGTCAGATCGAGACAACAATGACCAAAGGCCAAAAGCCATGTATAATGAAAATAGGCCATTGTCAGATCGAGACAACAATGGCCAAAAACACATTTTTTGGGGAGACCGGCCATTGTCAGATCGAGACAACAATGGCTAGAAACCCTTTTTTGGGAGGCCTCATAGGTAATCATCGGCCGAAAATTTTTGAGTTTATGATTGAGTTTGAATGATTTGAAATCGCATTTAAGTGGTTTGAAAAGTTGCGTTTGAAAAAGGGAAAGAGTTTGTTGGTCGTTGTCAGTTAATCGACAACGGCGGGTTATGGTTGTTCGAGACAACCCTAAGACAAACCCTCGGAGGGAGAAGAGAAGCGTAGTAAAAAAGTTAAAAAGTGTGTTTTTTGTAAATTTGTAAATTGTACGTGAAAATGAAAGAAGGTCCCTTTCAGGGTTGCTAAGACCCCTTTTTATAGAGTTAGAAATTAGGTTAAAATACATAAAAGAAGATAACCCATATCCAAAAGCCCAACAACCCATTTTGAAAATTAGTAAAAAAATAGGAGAAAAAGTGTGGAAATGCCACTTGTGGTATTCGAACCCGTGACTTCTTACTTGTAAGCCTTATTTCTTCCCAATTGTGCTATGTTATTTATTTGAAATAAAAAAGACATTTGAAAATTAAAAAGGGTGGACAAATATTTGTTATTTAAGAAATACAGATAATTTAAATTAAACTATTCATATATTCTCAATTAAGCAGCATAATAAATCATCGTCAAAATGTTAGTAAAAATCCAAAAAAAATTTAAAACCCAAATTTAGAAATAATTCGACTGTTAGAAATAGGGCGGGAAAATTTGGGGTATGACAGATGCTCCTATTTAATTACTCTTAGATCGAAGAGCGTGAGAATAAGCAGGTCTCACGCGTTTCGGATTGGAGGGTTATTAAATAATGGAAGACCCCAAAATTTGCCCCGAGTTTTTAAAGTTGTGATAGTAAGTGGGAAGATAATGATGACGTGGGTATAGGAAATTCACGACGCGAGGGTCGGAAAGGCAAAAACTGTTATAAACTCACGACTCGAGGGTCAGAAAGTAAATGATATATTGAAAACTCACGACTCGAGGATCGGAAAGAAAATAGTATGTTAAATACTCACGACTCGAGGGTCGAAAAGGAAACGATATGTTTAGAAACTCACGACTCGAGGGTCGGAAATGATAAGTTGAAAACTCACGACTCGAGGGTCGGAAAGGTAGTGATATGTTTAAAGCTCACGACTCGAGGGTCAGAAAGGAAACGATATGTTTAGAAACTCACGACTCGAGGGTCGGAAATGATAAGTTGAAAACTCACGACTCGAGGGTCGGAAATGAAAAGTTGAAAACTCACGACTCGAGGGTCGGAAAGGAAGTGATATGTTTAAAACTCACGACTCGAGGGTCAGAAAAAGAGATATATTGAAGACTCGCGACTCGAAGGTCGGAAAAAAATGATAAGTTAAAGACTCACGACTCGAGGGTCGGAAAGGAAGCGATGTGTTTAAAACTCACAACTCGAGGGTCGGAAACTCACGACTCAAGGGTCGAAAACAAACAAATCATAACACCAGGGTTGGAAACTCACGGCTCGAGGGTCGGAAAACAAACAAATCACAACACAAGCGTTGGAAACTCACGACTCGAGGGACGGAAAGGAAATGGTGTGGAATATTCACAACTCGAGGGTTGGAAACTCACGACTCGAGGGTCGGAAACTCACGACTCGAGGGTCGGAAAAGAAAATGATATATTTAGAAACTCACGACTCGAGGGTCGGAAAGAAAATGATATGTATGGTTTAACACCAGAGTGTGGTAACTTTATGAATGATAAAGATTTATGATGACTTGGATTTTTTTGATGGGTGCTTCTGTGGTGGGCCATGAATTGATTAAGGCTTATAGTGAATGCTTGTGTATATTGATAATGCTTATGTACATGCATAGAATGTTTATGAGTGAAATTTCTGTCTCTTTTTAGACCATTGAGTCCTTAGCCAATCCCCTAATACCCTATGTTTGTTGATATCTAATTGTTTAGATAGTTTG
The DNA here is from genome assembly GCF_029867415.1 of Vicia villosa. NCBI lineage: Eukaryota > Viridiplantae > Streptophyta > Magnoliopsida > Fabales > Fabaceae > Vicia > Vicia villosa. Next base: position 182,247 of record NW_026705690.1, read on the forward strand.
ATGTATGGAATGTAATGATTTAACCAATGTGTGATACGTGACTTAGTATGTTTCAATAATGCCCCAATGATGGGTCGTGGATAACCAAAGCGTAGATAGCTTGCTTAATGTAATAAGGTTGTTTGTGAGGGTAGGGTGTGATGCTAGCGTGACTTCCCAATACCTGCTTTTGAACTCGAAGATCGTAGTAGTAGGAGAGAGATTTATTGGGGACTGTAAAAGTATGAAGATATCTTTTCCTTTCATCGTATGTCTTGCTTCAGTTTGTTGGGTATTTTGCGGAGGTTCGCCATAATATGAGCTTGGACGCAGTTTTATCGTAGTACACATTTTGAGATGGCTAGCCCCATTCTTGGTTTTGTAATACGAGGCCCCTTGATTGGACGACTCTTGGGATCCACTCCTTTTGATTGGGCCTCGTAGTGTTTTGCCCCAACATTAGCTTTTGAAAAATATGTCCCTCGATCTACAAGACATGAAGGAAGTATCCTTAGAGGGGGTTCGAATTTCGCCATGTCGTGAACTTGATATGCGCTGCCCCATTTTTTATAGTTGAAAGGTTTGCCCTTAATCTCCAGGATATGGAGGGCTATCCAAAGTGTGGTATCAATTTGATACGGATTGCTCCGAGTATTTTACTTTTGCACTCGAAGTTGCTTCACAGTGGAACTCGGGTCCACCATTAAGATATGAACTGCCCAAATATTTGGATTTGTAAAAGATATGCCCCTGAGTGTTATAGCTTCGAGACGCGACCCAAGTCGATTGGATCTTATGGTGAATGTCCCTAGTTAATAGGATCTTTGTATACCCCTGTGATCATTGGGATTTTGCCCCTAGTTAGGAGAACCCCCTGGACGTGGTTCCCCCATTCCAGAGTCTTTATTAGAAATGATCGCCTTTGATTAAAATAATTTCAAGATCTCCTTGATGCTAAGTGTGTATTTGTAGATAAAGTTGTACCCTTTGAGAAGTAATTCCAACGTGAAGTACATGCAAGTTTTGAAATCGAAGTTTGTTATGAATTGGAAATGGATGATTAGAAATGGATGTTTGAGGAAGTGAAGTGGTTAGCCATTAACAAACAATAGGAATCAGTTTAACCAAATTAATGCCAAGTATGCTTTCGTAGTTGACCGAGCTTCAATTAGGACTTTTGAAGGTTGTAACGTGGTCGTGGTTCACGGTTTAAGAAACACAGGATATAAGGCTCAAAATTTATTTAACCCACCCCTTTCTCCTTGATGTTCTCCAATCCTAAAATTCGTTTAATCATACGAATGTGTTTCGTTTGCAAGAGAATTGTTTCAGTTCCGATGATGAGCGGAAGCATTAGTGAAGATCCAAGCAGCGTTGAAAAATGTTGTAGAGATCCAAGCATTGATGGGAAGCTTCGATGATTTAGCAGTCACAAGATTATCCTTTGTTTCTTGCTTTTGTTTTGTTTTTATCCCTTATTTTTTCATGGGCCAATTCTTTAGAATTTTGTCCATCGGGATGCCCTGATTTTTGCCTAAGTCAATTTTTGTTTTCTTTATGGAGTTTTCCATCTGACTTAGCGGGCCCTTTTTTTTGAAATTTTCTTTTTTTTTTTTAAAAATTTACTTTTTGGATTTTGAATAATGTGACTGCCATGTTGACTTTATTTTGTAAACTTTTATGCTTCCTCGATCTCGAATGATGTATTGAGGAAGAAGATCTTGTGAATGTTATCTCCATTGCTTCATCAATCTTTGATGAACGCAATGAAGAAGATATGCTTGAACCTTTGCTTTGCTTGACTGATTCTCTTGACCATAAAATACAACATTGAATTAATCAAAATCTACCCTGCCCCTGGTTGAAATTAAGGCTTATTTGAAAAATAGAAACAAACTCCAACTCCTGGCTCGAGGGGGTTGGCTACGGATTATCTCCTTATTTCTCCACTGTTTAGGGATTGAGACAATGCCTTACCTCATAAGCTCGATCTTACATTGAAAGCATATGTCTAGCAAAATTTAGTTATTTGTATTTCGTTATTCTCCTTTAAGTTTGTCAATAATTGAAAGTGGCAAGTTGAAATAGAATCGAAGAGTTAAAATGGAAAGTCGTAGTAATGCTAGAGAGAAGGGAATGAATCAATTCCAAAACATGCATGATTATTTTATTAGAATTGTAAGTTAGAAGGTACAACGCTTATACATGGTAACACTTAGTGACGTAGGGGTTGCAATTTTGACATGATAAACACCTATTAATCCTAGGGACAATCTCCTTTGTTAATCCAATAACTTTGTTTTACTTCTTAGTTTTGTGACTTGTAGAAGTAAAGGGTGACCTCTAACTCTCCTTGGGCATACCAACTTTGTTTGCTGGGAAATTGATCTTAGCGTAGGGGAATCTTCGATGAGAACAGAATCTAAGGCGAAGACATAGGCAGTCGTCTTTCGTATGTATATGCGTAAATGATATCTGAGGCGTGTAAGCCTTCCTCGTGGCATTGGATAGTCCTCTTAGCGGTGTGTGAGTATGACCTATCCTTCGAAGGACCAAATCCTGACATAAAACTTAGCGGCGGGTTTTCGTCACCCGGAACTTCATGAGTTTCCTTAGACTGAACCTCTTTTTCCTTTTCTTGTTTGTTCATAAGATCCTTCGTAAATCCCAACATCTGAGTCGTAGGCGTAGGCAGGCATGTAGCTTGTACAGTGAAGGGTGTCCTTTTCTTCTTGTAGAACCAAACTCATTTGAATCTCCAATAGTTAATTCTCCTCTCTCCATAGTTCAAAACCTTTTTTTGAGTTTCTTCGCGAGTCTCAGGGAATCAGCTAGCATAGCAAGGATGGATAAGGGCGCAGGTAGAAATGTAAATGCAAACGTATGAATGTATGAAAATAAAAATGTGGATGCATGGGTATGCAGAAGACTCCTTTTTTCCAATGTATGTTAGACCTCCTTATGTGCAATGCAATGCAGACGTATGGTAGATATAACCCTAAGGATAGCCTATACTGGTTTAGAGACAACAGTAGACCCAATGAAATCCTTACAAGATAAATGTGATGACATACCAATAGAAATCCCTATAGACTAGGGAGTACGTGGGATATAGCACATGGTGACCGTTCAAGACAGTTACCAAATCTCATGGCCATCTAGAGGTCGTTTGACGTGTATTAACAAAGATATCCCTCGTGGGAAGGTTCCTTACGAAGAACACAACCTTTTGAGGATAATGACGGACAAAGTGGAATCCCTACAGGCTAGGGATGGAAGATGTATAGACAGAAATCCAAGTCCTACAAGTCAGGCGACGAGCGGGAACAAGCACATGGTGACCGTTCAAGACAGTCACTAGATCTCATGTCCATTGGGAGACCAATCGACGTGCATTAATGAAGATGTCCTTCGTGGGAAGGTTCCTTATGAAGAACACACCCTATCTAAGGACAATGTCGGACGAAGTGGAATCCCTACAGGCTAGGGATGAAAGATGTATAAACCGAAATCCAAAACCCTACAAGATAGGGGATGCGTGGGGGCAGGCACATGGTGATTGTTCAAGACAGTCACCAGATCTCATGGCCATCTAGAGGCCAATCGACGTGCATTAATGAGGATGTCCTTCATGGGAAGAACACGCTCTTCTGAAAAGAAATCCCTACAGGCTAGGGATAGGGTTAGTAAAGCATTAAAACGCGGTTATGGTAATAGAAAAACATAAATCATATAGTCCTAGGTTCGTAGGTTCAATATGATGGCGTAAGGTAGTCTACCCTTCCCGTAGGTGGTTCTAAAAAGGTCTCATGGGGTCCCTCGTAGCCTCCAAGACTTTTTGTGTCTTTGGATTTTAGAAGGATCATTTACCCATGAGGTTCGAGTTTTAGGGGTAGGTTCCCAGAGAGATAATCTAAATACCAAGTCCTGCCCTCGACAAAGTCAAGCCTCGTCTCAGATATTTTCGGGTATTTAACCCACTCTGAGTTGAATTATCACTAAGACTCGTAGGCGATGCAAGTCTCCTCTGGTCTTAATGATAATTCCCACACTTAGGTTTAACAACAATATATTATCCTACCAACAAGTATAACAAAATGATAATTATACGAACAAAATAGAGATAATGAAACAAATATATAATTATCAGCAGAAAAATGAAACAATATAAACACCAAACAAAATTGAAAAAACCTAAGACTAAAGGGGAGGTGAGTTAATTGTTTGATTGATTCTTGATAAAGAATCGTGATCTTTATCAGAATTAATTCGCTCAAGGCGAAGAAATTTGACTCAGGTTTGTTTGTTAGGTGACTCGCCTTGGTTTCGCAACCGTGTGCCTACGTATCTCCATCAAAAGATGAGAGAAATCAGAGTCTCGTAGTTCGGGGGTTTGGTTGATATTTTTTTTATTGGATTGTGTAGATGTTTTTTTTTATATTTGGAAATAATAGCAAAAGATTAAAGTACTAATAAAGTGGGCTCAAAATAAAAATAAAATGCCCCAGGAGGGGGGTTTAATTCGCAGGCAGGGATGTGTAACATGGAAAAAGTATGATGCAGTATGGGAAAGGATTCGCTGGGCCAAGGAATTGCATCAAGGGCCCAATGTCTTTTCAATAATTATTAAGGCAAAGGGGTGCATCGTGTAAAGGTGGTGGGCTAAGGAGAAATAGAATTGGACTCTGGTTTTTTTTTGTTGCCGACCCGGCCCAAAATTACAACACAAACAACAAAAACCTAAAAGCTAATGAGGGAGCAGCCCTCCACACCCATTATTTTTTCAATTTTCGGTCTATTCTCCCTCAATGCACAGAGCAATAACAACCAAACCTATCTCACTAATTTCCTACTCCCTCTGTGCACGAAAATGGAGAAGAAAAACTCCATGAAAATCAAACAGATAGTCCCTTCTCATACCTCAAACTCAACATATCTCTCTCCAAATTTCTGCTTCTATGAACATTAAATCTACCGCAGAAAATCACAAAATAAAACGAGCAACAGCATCTCCAAAATCAAACTCAGAGATCGAATCCTAACTCTCAATCGGAGCCGAATTCAATTCATACAAACAGCAAAGTAAATGTAGTGAAGATCGAAACGTACCGATTGATTTCTTGATTCTAGTAATCACACCGCTTCTGACTTGACGTTGTTGCTGTGCGTGGCTCTTGAATGAATTTGATTTGAAGTCGAATCCGTGGAGCTGTTATACTTGCGTTCTTGTGCTAGTGAAGAGGTCATGGCTTGACGTTGATTTTTCGTCATTGACGGTGTTGGTCTGTGAGTTGTAGGTTGCATTGAATATGCTATTGAATCGTTGTGTTTCTTTTTCCTTCTTCTGTACTTTTTGCTGTGTTTGGCGGAGGTGTTGTGTTTGAAGCCTCAAGTGCTGTAGTTACGAAGATTTGTGGTTGAACTTTGATTCCAGATTCGCCTCTTCAACTTTGGAATTGTTGTTGTGATTGTCATGGGTTTCTTGGCCATTTTTCTGCAAAACAAGAGAACTGAGATTGCACATAATATGATTTCGTCATTTTCGTCAATCTTGTTTACAGAATTTGAAAAGAACTTGATATGTTTATTGTGTGATATTTATAGTGATTTTTAAAAAAAGCATGTACATAGCATGATTTGTGATATTTGATTAGTGATGACAACTTATAATGGTAGTATCGAATCTTGTGTAGAACTTGAACGTTCGATTTTATTTGCAACTTTTCGATTCGGTTTTATTGAAATCAGATGGATTAAAACATGAAGAAAAAAACTTCCGGTTGACCAAACTGGTAAACGAAATTAGTGGGTGTATGGTGAAAAGAAAGCATGTGAGTATTTTTGTGAATGAAATGGACCTCTAACAGAAAAAACATACATTTTCTTAAAACAAAAGATCATCAGATAATATCATCATATGACAAAAACGAGTTAGAAATTAAAATGAGAAAAGATGACAGATTGAGAATAAAATTGGGGTTACAAGGAACTAGTTTCAGAATAATTGTAAAAAAAATAAATTTATTATTATTATTATTATTTAAAAGTTAGTAAAATATTAATAAACAATGGGGAGAAATTAATAACAATTATTTAAAAATAAATTAAATGGGGAATAACCAAAATAAAACTCAAAATCTAAAACCTAAAGGCTAAATTAGGATAAACCTTTTTTTTTTTAAAAAAATTCCCCAGCAGAGTCGCCAGTGGTAGCAACTTGCCTAAAAATTTACGTTCAAATGGAGTCGCCACCGTGTTAGGCACCCTTTGCCTCCCTTGTATTCAAGGGGACCCATTTAGCCTTTAGGTTTAGGTTTTATAATATGGGTTTTGACAATTGTTGCCTAATAAATTAAAAAATAATATGCCTTTGGCCAAAATGGCAAAACTTCAAAGGTTTTGATAGGGTCATTGTCAGATCGAGACAACAATGACCAAGGCTAAGACAAAATATAGCAAGAATAAATGGCCTCAATGTATCATCATTGGCCAAACAAGGTTTTAAGTAAAAAAACGTTTTAAAAAAGAAGACCTCATAAAAATCATTGGCCAAACCAAAGGTTTGTAAAAAAATATATTGACAATTGAAAATACCCTTTTTAATAAAAGGGTGGCCTCATACCAAAAGGTTTAATCATCGGCCAAAAAGGTAAACCCAAGGGTTTTGACGGAGTCATTGTCAGATCGAGACAACAATGACCAAAGGCCGAAAGCCATGTATAGTGAAAATAGACCATTGTCAGATCGAGACAACAATGGCCGAAAACCCCTTTTTTTGTGGAGACCGACCATTGTCAGATCGAGACAACAATGGCCAGAAACCCTTTTTTTTGGGAGGCCTCATAGGTAATCATCGGCCGAAAATGTTTGAGTTTGTTAATGAGTTTGAATGATTTGAAATCGCGTTTGAGTGGTTTGAAAAGTTGCGTTTGAAAGGGGGAAAGGGTTTGTCGGTCGTTGTCAGTTAATCGACAACGGCGGGTTAGGGTTGTTCAAGACAACCCTAAGATAATCCCTCGAAGGGAGTAGAGAAGCGTAGTAAAAAAGTTAAAAAGTATGTTTTTTGTAAATTTGTAAATTGTACGTAAAAGTGAAAGAAGGTCTCTTTCAGGGTTTCTAAGACCACTTTTTATAGAGTTAGAAATTAGGTTAAAATCCATAAAAGGAGATAACCCATATCCAAAAGCCCAACAACCCATTTTGAAAATTAGTAAAAAAAATAGGAGAAAAAGTGTGGAAATGCCACTTGTGGGATTCGAACCCGTGACTTCTTACTTGCAAGCCTTATTTCTTCCCAATTGTGCTATGTTATTTATTTGAAATAAAAAAGACATTTGAAAATTAAAAAGGGCGAACAAATATTTGTTATTTAAGAAATATAGATAATTTAAAGTAAACTATTGATATATTATCAAATGAGCAGCATAATAAATCATCGTCAAAATGTTAGTAAAAAACCCAAAATTTTGTAAAACCCAAATTTAGAAATAATTCGACTGTTAGAAATAGGGCGGGAAAATTTGGGGTATGACAGGTACACTCAAAAGCTCACCGGAATGCACTGATGATGATTCTGAAGCAAGCCTACATTGAACCAGATACAACCCTCGAGCAGTTTGATAATGTTGTTTCCAACATCACCGTCAACAATGTATTGAGCTTTAGTAAAGAAGAACTTCCCCCAGAAGGATTGGAGCATCATCATGCCTTGCACATCTCTATGAAATGTGGAGAAGATACCCTGACAAATGTTCTAGTTGATACTGGTTCATCTCTAAATGTCATGCCCAGAAGCACCTTAGAGAGACTGTCCTATCAAGGGGCAACTATAAGGCTGAATGGGATTGTTGTGAAAGCTTTTGATGGTTCAACGTGCACTTGTGATTGGAGAAGTTGATCTTCCTATCCGCATCGGACCTCATGATTTTGAAATCACTTTTCAGATAATGGATATTTATCCCGCTTACAGTTGTTTGTTGGGAAGACTCTGGATTCATAGTGCTGGAGCTGTCACTTCCACTCTACATCAGATGCTAAAGTTTACTGTAAGAGACAAGTTGATTATTGTTTATGGAGAATAAGCTATGTTCGTCAGTCAGTTGTCTTCTATCCCCAATATTAAAGAGCTTGAAGCTTAATCCCATGCTTTGGAAGTTGCTAATCTTGGATACGGAAATAAAATCGGTGCTTCTATTTCATCCTGGAAAGATGCCCAACAACTGGTTGCCCAAGGATCATACGAAGGCGGGGGGCAAGTTATTGAACTTCCCACTAACAAGAACAAAAGTAGTCTAGGATTCACATCCCAGAAATCAAAAGGAAAAGAATATGAGTATGGAAGCTGCAGCAAGACTCTGCACGAGACTTTTTAAAGTGCTGGCTACATCAACCCAGATAAACAAGACATATCTACCATCATTGAAGATGTTCCAGAATGTTCAAGCTTCGTGACGCATGAAGAGGACAACTCCAAATGGACTTCCATCAACATCTCTTTTGTTATTCACAAGTCTAAGTAATTTTCTGTCATTTTAAAAACCTTTCGCTCTGTCCAAGGAGAAAGAGTAATGTGTCGGGATGTTTAAAATAATTCCTTTTATTCTGCCCAAGACAAAAGTGAGCTTATGTAGGGCTTTGTTTCAAATCATTAATAAAAAGCAATTTTTTGCTTCTCTTTTGTTTATCGTTTATCTTTTTCTGAAAATGATAACATCTAAAAAACCCATAAAATCAATCAAAAATTGTTTTTCTCAAATTTGCACATACACCTTTTCTTTTACTTGTTCCTAAAAAGCAAAACATAAATCATGTGTAGATTATCTCTTGATAAACCCGTTGAAAACAATGATCCTAGGCGCCCTCCCAAAGTTGAATACCCTTTGAACGAAGCTGAATGAGAGAGTAGTGAAGAGATCCCTGAAGAGATCACCCGTATACTTGAGCACGAGAAAAAGATCATTGGACCGCACAAAGAGCCTTTGGAAGTGATCAATTTGGGTACTGAAGAAGAGAAAAGAGAAGTGCGAATAGGGGCATTGTTAGAAGCAAGCATCAAAAAGAAAATGGTTGATTTGTTGAAAGAATATGTGGATGTATTTGCTTGGAGCTATCAAGATATGCCTGGGTTGGATACCACTATTGTAGAGAACAGGTTACTGTTAAAGCCAGAATGTCCGCCTGTTAAGCAAAAGCTAAGAAGAACTCACCCAGATATGGCAGACAAGATTAAAGAAGAGGTACAGAAGCAAATCAATGCCGGTTTCTTCATCACATCAAAATATCCTCAATGGTTGGCCAACACAATGCATGTTCCCAAGAAGGATGGAAAAGTCAGAATGTGTGTTGATTATAGAGACTTAAATAGAGCAAGTCCAAAAGATGATTTCCCACTATCCCATATTGACATGCTGGTGGATAACACTGCTAAGTTTAAAGTCTTCTCATTTATGGATAGATTCTCATGTTACAATCAAATCATGATGGCACCTGAAGATATGGAAAAACAGCTTTTATCACGCCCTGGGGCACGTTTTGTTACCGTGTGATGCCATTTGGTCTGAAAAATGCTGGAGCAAATTATCAAAGAGCCGTGACGACTCTCTTCCATGATATGATTCACAAAGAAATTGAAGTTTATGTGGATGACATGATTGCCAAGTCTGCATCAGAAGAAGAACATGTGGGGCACTTACTGAAGTTGTTCCAACGTTTGAGAAAATACAAGTTGCGTATGAATCCAACTAAGTGCACATTTGGTGTCCGCTCTGGAAAACTACTAGGTTTCATCGTCAGCCAAAGAGGTATTTAGGTTGATCCCGACAAAGTCAAGGCCATTCAAGAAATGCCTCCTCCAAAAACATAAAAACAAGTCAGGATTTCTTGGACGATTGAATTACATCTCCAAATTCATCTCTCATATGAATGTGTAGCAACCTGCCCTAAAAATTAAATGTTTTAGAGTCGCCACCTATTCTACCAGGGCGAATAGGAAGCCCTACACAGTTAAGAGATTCGGGGTAAGTTATTATATTCGGGTCAAGGGAAGGTGTTAGGCACCCTTAACCCTTTCCTAAGATTTGCATTGTAAGGTAAAGGTTTATGGCAAAATTATTGAGGTTAATAGCTAAAGAAGTGAAAAGGGAGAAAAGTGAGATTTTGAATGAATTGAAATTTTAGGGAAGGGGGACTCGCCTTGTTGCCAAGTGCCTACGTATCTCCTTAGGGAGAATCAGAGTCAACGTAGTTCGGGGCAGCGTTGTACGCCTTAGAATTTGATATGAAGTGGTTTGAAGGTATTTTGAGTTACCTTATCGAAGTTTTGAAATGCGAAGTTCGCAAGGTATTTTGAATTACCTTATCGTAGTTTTGAAAATCGCAGCATTGAAGAGATGAGTTTTGAGTGTTTTAAATGACGTACAACCCTGGTTTAATATGTTACCGTTAGTTGCGATGATCAATAGGTTTGATCACCATAGTTAACGAATTGAATGGAGGATTGCTAAACATTCTAATGTATAGATTCGATTATCACGAATAGCAAATGAATGTGTTTTAAATAATTTAAATTATTAATTTTATCGTTACCCCTCATAATTAATAAATTTGATTATTACATGATAACGAATTGAATATGCTAATCATCGTAACCAATAGATTTGGTTAAAACCATTTAGCAAAATAAATGTATTTTATTATTTTATTTCTCACCAATGCGACTATTAGATATAATCGGATCGAAGAGAAAATTGATAAATTAATCAAGAATCGATTGAATTAGAATTAATACTTTTGCCAAATGGTAGTGGGATTGGACAAACCCTAATGCATTGATAACCTTTCTAGGGTTTTTTTGTGATTTTTATTATTAAAGTTAAATTAATTAAAACGAAATAATCGGGAAATATTATAATCCTAAACCCTAATCCTGATTATATTATTAACTTAATTCTAAAAAAAAATCAAATTATATACATATAGCAAATATATTAATTTCAATTATTAACTACACAAACTAATATAAAAAAAATAAAAAAACCTGGGGCTCAATCATGTGCAAGGCATCCCAGATAGTCCATGGTGGACCTGCAGACCCACACGCATCAGATCTGACAATGGTGGGATCTTGTGGTTGCTGGTTGAGAGCGCATGGTGGACATCTCTGGGTCGTATGCACTGGATTTTGCAACTTGCTAACTTACCAAAAAAATATATAAAGGGACGGGGATCGAAACGTCCAGCCAATCCATCCACGTGCGCTAGCTGTTAATCCTTTTCCTACCACCGGTATATAACAAGATAAAACACGAATTTGAATTTCAAAAGAAAAGTGGCGCGCGTTGCTTCTCCGTCTTCCCCAATCCCTTTGAATTTCTGAACCAGACTTCTACCTACAGTTTTTCCGTAGAAAGAGCTTTTACCCACGGATTCTCGCCGTAGCTAAAAAACCTGCACACACAAAAACACCACACAAGTAATATAAACTCCAACTAAGACCATGTATCGATCCGTTTTGATTCCTTGAGTATGATGGTGCCCACAATTAAGTCCAATTTTGTCTCAAACAAGAAACCCCAATTTTGAAGCTCTAAAACCTAACAATGGTGGATTCCCTATCTTGCAACGAAACACCATATTGTCAGTCCAGAAACACTCCTTGCAATCATACAAACTCAAAAACATAATCAAAAACCGTTTATGACATATAAATTGGCATAATCGAATGAAAACTTTTCTTGACAAACCGTGGCATATGTACGATGACTTTGAACCTGTTGGATGTCTATGGAGGATGAGTAAGCTTCAGGGATGCTCCAGGGATGTACTTGAATCCTCAAAACTCTTTGAATTGGCCTGCCACTTTGAATTCGAATTTGATTTTTTTTCTTGAATTTCCAAGAACTCCACTATGGCTTTTGGCTGCAAATTCTCCCCCCTTGCATCTGAGTATGTTTGGATACTTATAAGGAGTGTATTAGTGTCATACCCCAATTTTTGACCCATACATTTTGCTCCACTAGATCATTGGCATATCATTCATTCATTCATTCACTAAGGCATGATTTCAAATGATCAACATTTGTACAAAAATCAAGGTTTCTGCATGGTTCAAACTGGGTATGTCAATTGAACGTGATTCAAGTGTTGTTTCTAGGGGAAAGAAATTAGGACTTTCTATTTCATCGATATGGTGATCCAATTATCAATTCAAGAATCATTTTTTGTCATAATCATTGGTTTTGAGTGAGTTTGTGTTTCTTTGCATTGAGAATACAAGATTAAGTGTCAAATTTGCAAATGCTTGATTCAAGAATTCAAAAGACAGAATTCATGTAGTTTTTGATAAATATTATGAGATAATTCCTTAAGTTACAAAGATATTTGTCATTTAAATCCTAAAGTCCATGAATCAAAACATGAAGCTATATTCCTTCAAAATCATGAGGTTTCATTCCATCCAATTTCCAATAGCTTTGCATCTTACAAAGAAAAAGAAAGATCTCATCTCTATTCCATTTGATCAAGAATGAATTGTATTCAATTGCAATTATATCTTACAAAAAAGGAAGAAGTTTCATTCAAAATTTCATTTGAAAAATTACAAGAATTGCAAGACTTTTTGCTAAGATTCTTAATCATTTGAAATAGTCATTTTTTTATTATTAAGAGATTACACTTGAATTGCAAAAGCTGTTACATAAAAGATAAAACCAGTCCATAAACTTCAACTCTAAAGGCCCTAAGTTATTTGCTTGCAAAGCCCAATTTGTTGCTGCTGAAACTATGCCCAAAGCCTTCTGTCCAAAACCAACCAAAGACTTGCAAGAAACCTGCTGCCTGCTGTGTGCACCAAGCCAAGAGTTACCCGAATTGACCAAAAAAAAGGCTGTAATAGAAAGAGTAAAGTCAGAATGCCATATCAAAGAAAAGGTTTGCAGCAAGACAACAAAATTTGCATTAAATTGGGGAGAAAAAAGAAAGCAGTGGAGAATCAGAGAAAGCATTGCCCAGAATTACCAAAGCCAGAAGTTTATTCAAATCTCTATTCCCCCCAATTCTTGAAGGCTGACCTAGTATAAATACTGATAAACCCTAGAGGAGAAAGAGATCGGCAGCCACACACAAAAAACCTAACAAAAATTTGCAGCCACTAAAACCTTGCAATAATCCTCTCAAACCTTTACTGCAATGGTCACACAACCCTTCTTCTAAACCTCCGCGCCCTCAATACAAAGCCAATCACTCACGCCATGATTCACATATAACCACACTCTGCAACTCAGACCTCACTCAACTATTTCACTCACAAATTGCAGAACCTAACAACAAGCCAACAATCATATTATAAAACCTCTGCCAAGTTACTCGCAGCTCGGGGATCCCTCCTAAAACTACTCTCAAATTTTCAACCAAAACCCATTTACCTTCAACAACCTCACGCACAGACAATTCAAACCCTCCCTAACCGAATCACTCACAACACACCTCAACACAACACCATCACGCTTAGCCGATTCATAAGCCATTTTCTCGATAAACCTTCATTCACTCCAAACACCTTCAACCTTGACTTTACGCACAACAATAACACCGGATTTTAGAAGGAGTAGAAATCAGAAAAGAATAAACGTTATTTGGAACTTCGCTCGCCGAAGCACTCGTCGGAGGCGCCGTCTCCTCTGAAGCGGACAAGAAGCAGAGACGAAGAGTAGAACAAGTGCAAATACCTGAAATCGTTGAGGGATTCACATCGGTATAATTTCTTCATCATTGTTGCTTTCATTTTGATTTTGGTTTCCATTATCTTCGTAACTGTAACTTATAATTCCTGGTATAATGAGAAATTGGGATATGGGCTTTGTTGGGGATAAGGGTATAATGCTGTTTGTTTCTGTTCTTGTTTGATTTGAATCTTGATTTGTGATGTCGATTGCGTGAGAACACGTGAGATATGAGATCGAGAGAGATTTTTGAGAGTGAAAATCGTGTGAGATGAGTGAAAGCAGAGAACGATTCCTTTTTCTTTTTCTGTTGGAACATAGAAGGGGCGTGTGTTTTGGCTCTTAGGGTTCCATAACCCATTTTTGTGTGTTGGATAGGTAACCGGGTTCCAATATGATCCGGCCCAACACAACTTTTTTTTATTCTATTTTTATGGGTTACTAACTTTGGGCCTGAGCAATCTCAGCACACCCGAACTTCTCTTATGCACACCCTTTGTTTTTTTTATTTTAGCCCATGTCATTGTTATCTTTTTTTGTTTACTTTATTTTAGTTAGTATAATATTCAAAATACAAAAACATGTTTTATTTTAGACCTTATTTCATATAACAAAACACACAAAATATTTTTATTACATAGGTTTTATAGATTTTACTTCTCATATTAAAACGTTAAAAATATTAGATTAATCTCAATTCAAAGTCAATAAACCTTGGTCCAACGCCAAGCGGTTACAAATAATTTCTCGATCCAACATCGAGTTTCTTCTCACAAAAATTCTTTAAACCATACCGAAAGATCGAGTGACAAGAAGTGTACACCTCTTGAATACCTCGATTCTTTTGGATTAACACCTTTTTTAATTCTTTCTTAATTAAATCGAAGTGATCGAGTGACAAGAAGTGCACACCTCTTGAATACCTTTGATCCTTTGAATCAAACTTTAAAAATTCTTTCTTAATTAAATCGAAGTGATCGAGTGACAAGAAGTGCACACCTCTTGAATACCTTTGATCCTTTGAATCAAACTTTCAAAATTATTTCTTAATCCAATCGAAGTGATCGAGTGACAAGAAGTGCACACCTCTTGAATACCTTTGATCCTTTGAATCAAACTTTAAAAAAAAAATTATTAATTAAATCGAAGTGATCGAGTGACAAAAAGTGCACACCTCTTGAATACCTTTGATCCTTTGAATCAAACTTTAAAAATTATTTCTTAATCCAATCGAAGTGATCGAGTGACAAGAAGTGCACACCTCTTGAATACCTCTGATCCTTTGAACCAAACACTAAACATCCTTCATAAAATTAACCAACGATCGCTCTGACTTTCCCATTGCACGAGGGAATACGTAGGCACAAGACACAAACGTCTTGGCGAGCATAATAATGAAAAATAAAAACCCCTTTTCTTTTATCGATTAATAAATTAAAGAACGCAAACATCCCGCAAACACTCATTCATAAAACTAACTAAATGGGTCCCATCGAGTACGATGGAGGTGAGGGGTGCTAATACCTTCCCCTTGCTTAACCGACTCCCGAACCCTAATTTGGTTGCGATGACCATCTTATCCAATTGTTTTTATTCATGGGTTTTATTCGACATTTTCCCTTTCCTTTTTGGAGCAAATAAAGATCGGTGGCGACTCTGTTCTTTTTCGAGTGTGTAGATACCTCGAGTATTTTTTAGCGCTACAATTAGGTCAACCTATTTGGGTCCCATCTTCATAATTTTTTGAGATTGATATTTGATTGATTCTTGAAGAAATATGATTTGTAAACTTTCTAAAATGTACTCAATTCTAATCCAATCTTGCCAATCTGGTCTAGAACGAAATTGGATGCAGATTATGGCCTTTAAGTGATTGAATTTGATTAGCAATCAAAACTAAAACAAATCTTGCATATTTCCTTCATTTATTTTGATTTAAATTATGTTTAAAATGAATAAAAATTCACTAAAATTATAATAAAAATCAAATAGTCATGGGATTGAGTTTAGAGCTCCTTAGTAACTTCATAACCAAGTTTGGATCATAAAAGGACAGGCCCATTTGGAAAAAAATCCAAGTTTAACCCTTATTTGCTTTACATTTCCCTCCGAAATCGACCAACTTTGACAAGGCATATCTCCCTCAATTTTTAAGATATGGAGGAGTTCTAGGACTTTTTGGAAACCTCAAGATGTCCTCTACAAGCCACATTAAAACATATTTTTCATTTGGGGATTTTATCTTGATGATATACCCTTTGACAAAAACTGCTTTTTAAAATAGGCTTTGGTTGGGAAATTTTTGATACTCCATGTGAAAGTTATGACCAGTCAAAGTTGAGTTGACTTTCTCCTATAAAAACCCTAATTTGAACCTTTTGAATTTGTTCATTTCTGAATTTTTATTAATGGATCATGATCAATCTTTGATCAAATGATGGGTATAACTTCAAATACTTGATGTTGACCAAAAGTTTTGAAGTTTGACTGTATTTTGACTATAGTTGACTTTTAGGTCAAACTAAACGACTGTAAATCATCCGAGCTTTTGAATGAGTAATGGAGATGCTTTGAGACATGTGAGATACCTTGAGATCCATTTGAGACCTTAGAGATTTAAACTCCTTTGATACAATGCAAACCCTAATTTTGGAGATCCTTGATTACGAGGAGCTTTGACTGATAGAACCCTGAGTGCTCTTGGATAATTGAGGAACCTATGATTGAATATAAGAGGGAAAATTTTGGGGTATGACAGACTGCAACTTGTGGACCGATCTTTAAGCTTCTCCGCAAGGACCAAAAGTATAAATGGATAGAAGAATGTCAGAAAGCTTTTGAGGATATCAAATAATACCTGCTGGAACCTCCAATTTTAAGCCCTCCAGTGGAAGGAAGACCTTTGATCATGTATTTGACCGTACTTGAAAATTCTATGGGATGTGTCTTGTGTCAGCAAGACGAGTATGGTCGAAAAGCGTATGCCATTTATTATTTGAGCAAAAAGTATATCGACTGTGAAACAAGATATTCATTGCTCGAGAAAACTTGTTGCACTCTTGTATGGGCTGCTCGCTGGTTAAGGCAGTACATGTTGACTCATACGGCATATCTCATATCCGAAATGGATCCAATCAAATACTCGTTTGAAAAGCCTGTGTTGACTGGAAGAATTGTCCGCTGGCAGATGTTGTTATTAGAGTACGACATCCAATATCATGCACAAAAAGCCCTCAAAGGAAGTGTTTTAGCCGACCATTTGGCCTCTCAACCTATTGATGATGATCAATCTTTGCAAGACGACTTCCCATAAGAAGAGATCATGTATTTAAAATCAAAAGACTATGAAGAACCTTTACATGGAGAAGGACCAGGTCCTGAATCCTGATGGGGTTTGATATTTGATGGAGCTGTTAATGCTTATGGTGAGGAATTGGGGCAGTCATTGTTATGCCACAAGGTTCTCATGTACTGTTCACTGCAAGACTGATGTTCGACTGCACCAACAATATGGCAGAGTACGAAGCTTGTACCATGGGACTAGAAGAAGCCATTGATCTTAGAATCAAGATTCTGATGTGTATGGATATTCCGCTCTAGTCATTAATCAGATCAAAGGAGAATGGGAAACTCGTTATCCTGGTTTAATTCCTTATAGAGATTATGCCCAAAAACTGCTAACCTTCTTCAACAAAGTTGAATTCCATCACATACCTCGTGAGGAAAATCAAATGGAAGATGCATTGGCTACCTTGGCTTCCATGTATCAAGTGAAGTTTCCAAATGAAGCTCTTCAAATTACAATCATGCACCTGGATAGGCCTGCTCATGTATTCACTATTCAAGCTGACACTGATGACAAGCCATGGTTTTATGATATTAAAATCTTCTTACAAAAACAAGAGTACCCACCTAGGGCATCTAGCAAAGACAGAAGAACTTTGAGAAGATTGTCTGATAATTTCTTCGTGACTAGGGATGTGTTCTACAAAAGGAATTTTGAAATGGTATTGCTCAGATGCGTCGATAGACACGAAGCAAACCAATTAATGCAAGAAAATCATGAAGGATCTTTTGGCACTCACGTTAATGGACATGCAATGACAAGGAAGATACTGAGAGCAGGATACTATTGGATGATGTCATACCCCAAAATTTGCCCATCTTATTTTAAAATATTTTGGCTCAAGCACTGAGAAATAAGCCTGACTATCTCTCTCCTAAGCAATCAACCCACAACTAGGGTTTTTCTTCTCTCAAAGTAAAATCAGGTCCTGACACCTTAAATGGACTTCATGGCCTCTCATATGCTTCAAAGTATCCTCATGCCAACTTTCAAGCTTTAGTTCATAAGATTGCTCAGTCAATGGTTCAAATGATCAACAGTCGACTAGTTTGACCTAAAAGTCAACTATGGTCAACATACAGTTAAAACTCCTGATTTTTTTGTCAACATGAAGCATTTGAAGTTACATTCATCATTTGATCAAGGGTTGATCATGATTCATCGAGGAAAGTTCAGAAATCAACAAAACTCAAAGTTTCTAAGTTAGGGTTTTTGAATTAAAAATAAACTGAACTTTGACTGATCATAACTTTCACATGGTTCATCATAAATTTCCCAACCAAAGCTCATTTTGAAGGAAATTGAATTATCTACAACTTTGTCTCTCTAAAGCCAAGGCAAAAAATGCTTCATTTTGGAGATATGAGCCAAAAAATTACAGGTCCTTTTTGAAAGTCAACCAAAAGCAGTTTTTTGTCAAAGTCCATATCATCAAGATAAAATCCCCAAATGCGAAAAAACGTTCCAAAGTGGTTTGTAGAGGACATCTGGGGATTTCCAAAAAGTCCTATAACACTTTCATATCTTAAAAATTGAGGGAGATATGCCTTGTCGAAGTTGGTCAATTTTGGGTGAAATATGTGAAGCAAATAAAGGTCAAATTGGATTTTTTTCTGTAAAGAAGCCCGATATTTTATGATCCAAGCTTGTTCCCCAAGTCACTAAGAATCTCCAAATCCATTCCCACGCCCATATGATTTTTAATCCTATTTTTATTGAATTTTATTCATTAAAAATACATTTTAATCAAATAAGTTGAAGAAAATATGAAAGGTTTGATTTGGTCTAGTTTCTAATCAATTCCAATCATCAAATACTCCATATTTGATTCAAAATTCATGGATGCAAGATTGGTGAGAGAATGGAGTGATTTTGGCCAAAATTGGAAATATTTACAAATCAAATTTCAATCAAATGCAATCTTTGATTCAATGAAGATTCAAGCCAAGTTTGTTGCCCTGATTCAATCTTATATATACATGAAACAATTCCATATGCCAAGGATAAGGATTGCAGTCCTAGAGAACACGTTAAAAGCTCACAAAATTTCAAGAAAGTGTGAAAGTCGGTTTGATGGTTGGAGGAGGATTCAGAAACTTTTGAAGGCTCAAAAACGACCCTTGGAGATCCAGGAAGTTGTCCCAATCATTCTCAAGGCTTGTGGCATCTGGATTTTCGCCCAACACCCCACGGTTTGCATCAAAAGTTTTTGAATTCAATCATATTCATACACCAATTATAAACAACATGTGAATACATATTTTGAATTGTGATGATGTTTAGAAGCCTTCTGTACCATTTAATTTGTATTTAGTTGCAGGTTAAAGATTGTGCCATGGCTAGGGTTTATGAGTTTTGAATTAGGAACTCTAGTTACACGAAAAATTGGCCGAAACTAGTGGTCATATTGGATTCGTAAGGTGATTTACATTTGATCTGGGTTATTCTCTTGCATTATTTGATGATGATTTGCAGGTTGGAGTGAGGAAGACCTACGGCCACGACGTGAAACCGTGGCTAAAGGCCCTGCGTTTCTGAAGATCCACGAAGAAGAAGAAGTCTGTGGGCGCGTCTTTTTTTTCTCTTTCAAATTTTCCTAAAAGGTTTTGCGTTATAATGTTATTGCTGCGTAAATATGTCAAATAAATAAGTCTGGTACAAATGGCAAGGAGCATTTTGGGTGTTTAGCAAGCGAAGGACCCGGGATCGATCCTCATAGCCGACATTTATTTTTCTCTATTTTCTTTGATAACTCACATTTGCATATTCAATGCATTGCACCCATGAATGACCAAGGTGCATCCTCAGACGTACACCGCCAGATTCACAAGAGGGCCAATCCATAGACTCAGAGCACGCTTGGGGGAAAAGGGTATACACTACGCATAAAGACTCGTCTATCACATGCATTTTATTAACTAACAAAAAAAACAAAACATACTGAAGGGAAATAAAAGTGATAAATACTCCTCCCACACTTAAATCGGACATTGTCCCCAATGTTCCAAGATAAGGTAGGTAGGAGGCACCTGAAAATGCTAGTGGGGTCCACTAGTACCCTCACCGTCCTGGGTGGTACGGCCGGAACGGCGGCTACAGCTGTGACAGCGGCTCTCTCTGCCCAAGGCTAGCTGCTCCACTCACTCTGTCAAAACGGCATTTGCCACTTGTAGCTCTCGTGTCCTACCAAGGAGGGTACCTTGGGTAGCTTCCATCAACTGGAAGTGACTATCATATGTGGTCTGGTGAAGGTGCTGCTGATTCTGGAAAGCCAGTTGACTTTCCATAATAGTGCACAAGGAGAGGGCATTCTGCTCTTGCGATGCTCGCATATAAGCCATGTTATCTGCCACCTGTTGCTGCAGGGTAGCAAGGAGGGTATCCCTCTGGGCCTCTCGGGCCATATACTCACGCCATATGTCCTCAGTGACATGGAAACTAGGAGCGGTACCTGCATGTGGGTTAGAAGAAGAGGATGCAGTGTGTGATGGTGAAAAGTGGGGTGGTTCCTGTGTACGGTAGTCAAACTCATCATCAGTGTTTTTACCCTCATCCAGTTGTGCTCAAATCTGATATCAGTACGACGGGTACAAGGCATAACAACACTGGGTACGGCGGCACCACCAACCATAAGGTAATAACCACCTTCCGGACTCGTCTTGCATAAACGCATATCCTTTAAAAACTTAAGATTTGCAATACGAGGGGGGAGTGGTTCAAGGGTGGCAAGCTCCATGTCCAAACCAATGGCACGAGCAATAGAAGTAACCAGACCACCAAAGGAAATCGGTCCATGATCGCGACTTTACGTGTCTATAAATCTGATAACTGCAAGTGCACAGTCGTGTCGTGTAGTTTTAAAAGATATCGAATCCACAGGGACTATGAATCAATCTACCGTTATCTAAGGTTACTATGTAAAGCTAGGAGTACTAAAATTTCGATTGTTCCTAAGGGAAAGTGATTGTGAGAAAATAAAGAATAATAATAAAAGACAGGTATCAGTATGTATTTCGTTTAACTAAAGGTAATCCGAAGGTCCATTGGCTTTTGCATAATTAAATTAAAAATCTTTACTAATTCCAATTGATTAAAAATCCTCGTCTCAAACTTTCGCTCTGTTGATTCAGACTACTATCCTAATCCTAATGTACGCTTTCGCCATCCCATTAGATTTTAGAAGAGCTTTTTGGAAATAATGTAATTAATAAAATGCCTATTTTACGAGGTTGTTATCTATTTAAATCTCCTAATCTCAAACTTTCGCTCTGTTGACTCGGAGCAAGCTAATAACCCTAACGTACGCTTTCGCCATCCCGCTCGAGTGTAAAAACAATTTTTGAAAATAAATAAGTTCCAATTAGTTTTAATACGCTTTCGCCATCCTTAAAACTAATGTCCTATGTCTACTATCCAGTTAAAGTCCTCAAACTTTCGCTCTATTGGTTTTAACCTTTGACCGTCCTAAGCCCTCAAACTTTCGCTCTATTGGTTTTAGGACTTACTAATTAAATTAGACATATAAACCAAAAATAAGTGATAATTAATAAAACATAATTTAAGCCAACTTATTTCGGATCCCTACGGTTAACTTACTTTACATACCGACACCTTTAGTAATTTAGCCAGACATATTAATACGATTAAACATGCATAAATCGGTTCGGTTCATAATAATAGGCATATTAAATGGCATATAATATATCATGCAATAATAATATAAATAAAGGCGGTAAATAAAAACCTGAATTAAAATAAATCTGAATTGAATTGAATCTTGAAGTACTCGAACTTCCACCACAGGTTGGCTGGATCGTTCTTCGGAATTTAAATGGCAGAAAATAAAAACAATGAAATAAAACGATAAATCTAACGTAAGGCTAGATCTACGAAAAGTTCACAACAATTTCCAGTGTAGAAATCGTTGTGAGAAAATAAACGGTTAAATGAAAGCAGAATAAGGAAAAGCAGTTCGCGGTACAATTTCGGCAGCACTTCATTGGCATGAAATCGGACCCTTTGGAAGTGAGATAGCAGGTCCTATTTATAGGAGAGGCTTTGCAGTTGGAATCCGTGAATTGAGGGAGCTTTTCTGACTGGGACTTGGAGACGTGCGTCTCCGTTTCTTCAGGAAGACTTGAGACGTGCGTCTCAAGTGGAGGAAAGATAGGGGCAGTTGGAGACGGGCGTCTCCTCTTGGTGACGTGGCAGAAGAGAACGTGGAGACGTGCGTCTCCACTTGCTTGCATGGTTTGGGCTACGCATTTTTGTTCCTTTGTGGGCTGGTTCATCTCTTTTGGGCCTTTGGGTCCTAATTGCACCCCTCTTTCGCTTCAGCACTCCTTTTTCGTCTTTTAGACATAAATATCGGTCATTTAAGCTCTATTTTCTTTCCTTTTCGCAAATAGTCGTAATTGAAGTGTAAAACCTGAAATAAAGCAAATACACGCGTAATATCATAATAAATTAACATAATAAACGGAAAATGCTATAAATATCTATGGATTTTAAGCTAAATATACGATATAAAATCGTGTTATCAGTCCACCTTTTCTTAAAACATGGTGCATATGGGCAATCATAAATAGGACCGGATTAACTTTGGTGTCAGCTAGGCAGCTTTGCATGATAATTAGCTCTTTAGCATTCACCTTGTTCGGGTTCTCCCGAGCAAAGATGGTGGATGCTAGAAGAAATCGAAAGACACGAAGGGCAGGATTATGGATATGCGAAGCAAGTAGGCCATCAAAAGAGTTTGCATTTTGTTTAGTGATCCTGGCCCAGAATGCTTCAAATGCCCAATCCGTGTCCAAAGGTGCTTCTTAAATAGCACCCTCCCCATAAGGCAACCCTAACATGGCTGCTAGACCGTCGGTGGATTAATCATACTCAACATTAAACATTCTAAATTTGACTCCACCTAGGGTGCTAGCAGTGTTAGGCGAGACGTTATAGATTAAGGGACTAATAAATTCGAACGTCATCCTAGGGTAGGTGGGTGCTTGAGTAGCAAATATATCATGCATGCCTAGTTTGTCGAGAAGGAAGAAGACACTATGGTATATCCCTAATGAATAAAGAGAGTTTTCATCGATATACCTGGTGGAGTGGATTGGTGTGGTTAGCAACTTCTCAAGCAGTTGACGTTGCTTAGCCCTGGGCTTGCCTTCTCGCAAAGTGTAGCCTTCAAACTCCATAGGATCTTCTTTGGATGAATGTAAAGAGAGCAGGGAGGTTATGGAATGTAGAGGTAGTGAAGATGTGAGAAAGAAAATAGAATAGGGGGTATTTATAGGTAGTGAAGAAAGTGGTGGTTGATGAGTATTTATGGTAGAAATTAATGTAGTGGAGTACTTATGGATGACAATGGGAGTTATGGGGGGTTAGGAATGGAATAAAATGGGATTGGAAATGGAAAAAGGGGAAGAATGGGGGTGGTTTTCGAGCAACTAACCGTTAGGTGACCGTTGCGTCACCGCGGCCGCAACAGGCCCACCGTGGGCGCGGCTAGTTCAAAAATGGTTGGGCAGATTTTTGTCCTCTTTAGTTTTTGGGCCTCTCTTCCTTGTCTTTACTTACACCTTGGGGGTGTACCTAGTACCTTTTTTTTTCAAAAATAGAATATATATGCATATTTGCATATATATATATATATATATATATATATATATATATATATATATATATATATATATATATATATATATATATATATATATATATATATATATGTGTGTGTGTGTTCGCCTACATATGTATATATATTTTTAGAAAAGGATAAAATATATATATATATATAATTTTTTTTCTTCTTTTTTTTTTTTGTTATGATGACCAGAAAAACAAAAATATTAGTAGAACAATATAATTACAAATAAGGGAAAAACACAAACACATATATATATATATATATATATATATATATATATATATATATATATATATATATATATATATATATATATATATATATATATATATATATATATATAAGTACGAACGTCAGGTCATCACAATGTAAATAGTACTATAGTGCATAAAGCAGAGAATGCAGCAAGTGTATCAAATGAGACTGAAAGGGAAATCAACATAAGGGAAATCACACACACACACACACACACACACACACACACACATATATATATACTAAGACAAGAGATCTCGTGAATAGCACAGATCTATCACAAACCGGGAGTAGGGGTGGAAATAGGCCAGGCCTATAATAGGGGCCTACAGGCTAGCCTATATAGGCTCAGGCCAGGCCACACATTATTTTTAAATAGAAAAGGCCTAGGCTTCTTTATAAGCCTATTTAGTTAAAAAGGCCAGGCCCCAGGCCCTAAAAAAAGCCTTTTAAGCCTATTAGGCCGGCCTATTTAAATAAATATGAATACTTATTTTATGATCATTATGTTATATTTTGTATTTTGAATTAAAATACATAAATAAAACATGGTTATCTTAAAGAATTTGTGAAAATAAGATGAAAACACCTGATGAAAATTGTTTTCATAAGTTTTCTTAAACAAATAGTCTCTTAGAACTTATGCTAATAGATAATTTAAAATAAGTTAGTCTATTTAAACATTATTTTAATTGGTTATTTATATATGTCTAAAACAAATAGGCTTTTATGTAGGCTAACCAGGCCTTCGAAAAGGTCAGGCTCAGGCCTAAAAAATAAGCCTACGACAGGCTACAGGCTAGGCTTAGGCTTCGGTTTTTTTGAGAGGCCAGGCTCAGGCTTGGCAAAGCCTAGCTCGGCCCAGCCTATTTCCACCCATAACCGGGAGGATGCTCTGCAGGAGGGTCTGGGCCACGTAGCTCAGTCAACTGGCGTCGAATCTCTGCCACCTCGCGAGCTAGATCATCTAACTCACCAGTAAAGGAGGCATCGTTTAGCTCCAACTGTAAATGAAGGTCAGCCACCTCATTGCGGAGCGTGGCTATCTGTCTGATCATTGATGAGTAGCCTATACTGATATGGATGGAAGGAGGCCCTCCTCATGAGTCCACGATCCATACAGAAATCTAGATCCAGAAAGGTATACCCGCAGTATGGAGTCAGCTGAAATAACATCATGTCCAAGCCCAGAGCAGAGGCTATCTGTGTCACATTCCCTCCGGAATGTATGAATCCTACAGTAGATCTGGCAGTGTGGTCTAAGCTCTCTATCAGAAAACCTCCACTAGTGATGGGTCTGGACTGGCTGGCACAGTATATGAATAGGACCTCCTCAGCAGTGACTAGGTGGTCACCATAGCTCCTCCCAAAGAATGTGTGGCAAAGGATTATCTCAAAGTATCGGAAAGCTGGATTGTGGATCTTCCTTGACAGCTGGGTAGAAGGGTCAAGGCTAGCTCCATCAGTAATGTCCTGCCATAATTTGTCAATATCTCTGCTCAAAAAGTAATTCAATGGCATCTCAGTGATGGCGGTCGGTCCAGTTTGGAAACCAAGTAAATCCCCAAACTCCTTGATGTTCAGGGTGTACTCAGTGCTAAACAATATGAAGTTAATCCGCCCTCGGCCATCTCCTTCACCCACCCATGGGTTATAATCTAAGGAGCTAAGGAACTCCAGAGTAAGGTTCCTATAGGTCTTGTGGACATCATCAGCATAATCATTCCAGCCAAGTTGGTTGCACAGATACCTGATACTCGGCTCAATCCCGAGTGCTTCCATGCAGCTTTGATCGGGGTACCTAGTGGGTACCATAGGTCTAGCAGATAAAGCAGTAAATCGGGCTCTCTGTGCTTCATCCCTGAAAACCACAACCATTCCATCGAGGTAATTCATCCTGAAAATAAGAAAACACGAGAAATTAGTCCAGATAAAATATATATATATATATATATGTACTAAAACAAAATAAAAGTAAAAATAAATCATGGGCTGCCTCCAATGCAGCGCTTGTTTAACGTCATTTGCTTGACGATTAGATCTTACTTCATGTAGGTATTGGAGGGTCTATCAGAATATGACTAGAGTAACCAACGGGCAGATCTCCCCCTTTGTATAACTTCAATCTTTGTCCATTTACCACAAACGGAGCACATGAATCATTTTTAATTTCCAGTGCTCCTGACCTTAGAACTTTTGATACTTCAAATGGACCTGTCGATCGTGAGCGAAGCTTACTAGGAAAGAGTCGTAACCTTGAATTGAATAGGAGAACTGGGTCACCAATGTTGAAATCTTTCTTTATGATCTTCTTATTATGCCATATCTTGGTTCTTTCCTTATATATGATGACATTCTCATATGCATTCAAGCGAAGCTCTTCCAACTTGTGAATGTCCAGGATACGTTTCTCTCCGGCCTTTAGGTAATCTAAATTCAAGGCCTTAATTGCCCAATAGGCTTTATGTTCCAGTTCGAAAGGTAAATGACAGGACTTTCCGTAGACCAATTGATAAGGGGTTGTTCCAATAGGGGTTTTATAGGCTGATCAGTAAGCCCACAGAGCATCTCTAAGTTTCGCTGACCAGTATTTTCTAAACAATGACACAATTTTCTCTAAGATCTACTTAATTTCCCTATTCGATACCTCCACTTGGCCACTGGTTTGTGGGTGATATGGTGTTGCTACTCTATGTTTTACTCCATACTTACTTAGAAGCTTGTCAAATATCCTAGATATAAAGTGTGATCCTCAATCACTTATGACTAACCTCGAGGTTCCAAACCTAGGGAAAATGATATTCTTGAACAGTTTGATAACTACCTTGGTATCATTTGTGGGTGATGCAACAGCTTCGATCCATTTTGAGACATAGTCAACGGCTACTAGGATGTACTTGTTACCCATTGAGGAAGGAAAAGGTCCCATGAAATCAATACCCCAAACATCGAATAATTCTACCTCTTGAATGTTACTCAAGGGCATTTTGTCACGTCTTGAGATGTTCCCAGTGCGTTGGCATCGGTCACATTTTGAAATGTAAGTGTGGACATCGCGCCAAATGGTAGGCCAGTAAATACCTGCTTGGAAGATCTTAGCGCATGTCTTAGACGTGCTTGCATGTCCGCCATAAGGTGCAACATGGAAGTGTTCAATGACGTTGCCTACTTCCTCTTCTGGCACACATCGTCTGAATATGTTATCTATGCATCTTTTAAATAGGAGGGGTTCGTCCCAAAAGAAATGTTTAACATCACTGAAAAACTTCTTCTTCTGTTGGTAACTTAGGTCAGGGGGTATGATATCAACGGCTAGATAATTTACAATATCTGCGTACCATGGCACGTTGTTCAAGGTTGAGATCTCCTTATAGGTTTCCTCTCCAGAGGTATGCAGAGTATCCTTCTCAATTGTGTTCATTCCAGCTACTAGTCTTTCATAGGTAGAGTGATCATCTATAGGTATTAGTTCAGGTTTAAGATGTTCTAACCTAGAGAGGTGGTCAGCAACTAAGTTCTCTGTTCCCTTTTTATCTTTGATATCAAGGTCAAATTCTTGGAGTAAAAGAACCCATCTGAGCAATCTAGGCTTAGCATCTTTCTTACTTAACAAGTATCGGATCGCTGCGTGATCAGTGTAAACTATTATCTTGGCTCCTACCAAATAAGATCGGAATTTATCGACAGCAAACACTACAGCTAGCAATTCCTTTTCTGTGGTTGTATAATTAAGCTGGGCAGCGTCTAGGGTTCTACTAGCATAGTAAATGACATGTAGTTTCTTATCTTTTCTCTGCCCTAGTACGGCTCCTACAGCGAAATCGCTAGCATCACACATGATTTCAAAGGGTTGTGTCCAATCGGGGGGTTGTATGATAGGCGCTGAAATCAGTGCTTGCTTTAAAACTTCAAAGGCCTCAAGAAATTTTTGGTCAAATTCAAACTCGAGATCTTTCATCAATAAGTTTATTAAAGATTTTGTTATTCCGGAAAAATTCTTGATGAAACGTCGGTAGAACCCAACATGACCTAGAAAACTCCTCACTTCCCTAATGGTCTTAGGTGGTGTCATACCCCAAAATTTGCCCATCTCATTTTACTTCCCAAGCTCATACCAAGACTCAAGACTAAAAGACACATTCTCTTATGCAATGGCTCAATAAACTAGGGTTTTGATTCTTCTGAAGAAACTTAATAAATCAAGATCCCCAATGCATTTCATATGGCTTATGATGCTTCAAACTATCTCCATGACAAAGTTCAGGTTTCAATTCCAAAGATTGCTCAGTCAATTGCCCAGAAAGTCAACAGTCGACTGGTTTGACCTAAAAGTCAATTGTGGTCAAAGTACAGTCAAAACTCCTGATTTTTTGTCTACGTCCTTATTTTGAAGTATCATTCATCATTTGATCAAGTATTGATCATGATTCATCAAGAAAAGTTCAGAAATCAACAAAAGCCAAAGTTTCTAAATTAGGGTTTTCATAGGAGAAAGTCAACTAAACTTTGACCAGCCATAACTCCTACATGGAACATCAGAAATTTCCCATCCCAAGCTCATTTTGAAGTAAATTTAATACTCTACAATTTTGTCTCTCACAAGCCAAGGCTAAAAATGCTTCATTTGAGAGATATGGATCAAAAGATTACAGGTCTTTTTAGAAAGTCAACCAATTGCAGTTTTTTGTCAAAGCCAATATCATCAAGATTAAATCCTCAAAAGCAAAAATCTTCCAAAGTGGTTTATAGAGGACATCTTGAGGTTTCCAAAAAGTCCTAGAACTCCTCTATATCTTAAAAATTGAGAGAGATATGCCTTGTCAAAGTTGGACAATTTTTAGAGAAAAATGTGAAACAAAAAGGCCTAAAAATGAAATTCTTTGCAAAAAAACCCAATCTCTTTTGGCCCAAGCTTGACCCTAAAGTTATCCAATATTCAAAATCCAATTCTCACGAAATTACATGATTTATTTAATTTATTATGGATTTTTATTCATTTAAAAGATAGTTAAAATCAAATAAATCAAATAATAATCAAAGATTTGATTGGAGGGAGTATTTTAGCCATATTCAATCATCAATTAGGCAATATAACTGATTCAATTTCATGAAGAGAAGATTGGTAAAAGAAATATTGAAATTGACTAATTTTAGAAACTTTCAAAACCAATTTCCAATCAAATTTCAATAAATGATTTATGGAGATTTTATTCAGTTCGCATTGACCTAATTCTGCTCCTATAAGTACTTGACTAACACAAAGCATTAGGAGAGTTTTTTTGGCAGCAGAAAGAGACCTAACTCGTGTCTTCAAGAACCAAAGAAATCTCAAAATCAATTTGAGGTTTGAGGCCAATTCAAAGCGTTGTGACCATCCCAAACGATTCCCAGGAGATCCCCAAAGCTTTCTGAGTTATTGTTTGCAAGCCAAACGTCCAGGATCACCCACCATACACCACGGTTTGTCACTTTCTATTTTGAATCGATTCATATGATTTACGAAGCATAATCGTGTTTTGAACATATATCTTGGTTTATCATGATGCTCTGAAGCTTTCTGGGTTGTTAATTTGAGTATTGCGCACGTATACCGTATATCACCATGTTAGGGTTCATCCCTTTAAAATTAGGGATTATGGATTTAGGGCGAATTAGGGGGAAACACAGGTATTATTGTGTTCGTATGACCAATAGGATCACAACCATGGCTTTGGATTGTATTTTTGGTGCGTATACACGACTTTTGTGATTACAGGTTTAATTTGCTACGAACGGAGTCGCAGCCAATTCGTAGCGAATATTAAGGTGAATTACAGGTCTGGAGCTTGAAGATGAAGGCCTGTCGCTTGGTAATTGGCCCGTTCAAAAACGCGCGCCCTTTTTTAATTAAGTAATGCCTTTTAATATAATTTGTTCCGTTTGTATAAATTAACAATTCAAGTGGTTGGTGGGAATGGTAAGTGCGCAAGCCTTTCACCCAAGGGTTCAGGGTTCGATCCCTGGCCTTGGTGTTATTTTTTTCAACAAATATCAATCTCTGATCCCATGCCCCTCACTAAGAGAGTCTGCCATGCGCTTTCAATTCATCCACCATCAGATCTCCAATGTTCCAGATCCAACGCATACGATCATGCAGTTACACCATGGACCTCCCTGGGTGCTCCACACTGGAACATTTCGCTAAGTTTTCATTTATTATTTATTGTTTTTTTCTTTTTATACTTTCTTTTCCTTTTGTTTTTTTTAATATTTTTGTTCATTTTTATTTCTTTAAGAAAACTAAAACCTTTTTTATAAAATTATAATCATTTTATTTTTAATAAAATTTATTTTATAATTAAATGATTAAATTAATTTAGTTGTTTAATTATTAATTGATTAAAATACTTGTTAGGGTTAGACAATTTAATCGAAAATTTATTTTTGCCGATTTAATTAATTAAGTTGAACACCGTTGATTAATTAATTTGGTTTTCATTATTTTATTAACCATGGTTAACTTGTACCCTAAATCAGGGTTTGCGAGGTTTGTCCTTAGATCATTCATACACTAAAAATTTCTCTTCTTTGTGTCTGACTTTTTCAGGGTTAACCAAGATCCTCCGACTACGCGCCATACCAATCGAAAGCTAAGTTTCTAATTCTTTTCTTATTTAAATATTAGTTTACTTTTATTTTTGCCTTATAGATTGAATTAGGGTTTACACAAATAGTCAATGAATTTCTCCTACACTCACCCCGTCTTTTGCCTTTATTGATTTTCAAGGTTAACCAACCGGTCAAAGCTCGAACCTTCGGTAACCCTAAAACTCGTTCCTTTTTAATTTCTTCTTTAATTATTACTTGTGTCAAACCTATTGCTTTGTTGGGGTTTATTTTATTGCTTTTTCCCCTTCCCCATGGCTTATTTTGTAACTGCTTCTGGTTGTATTGTTTGGCCTTGAAGGCACTTAAACTGCTATTATGTCTGCGTGGTTATTAATTTAGGGAGTGCAACCTCAAACTGAATATAGAATAACTAATTTACAAAATAATTATTTAAATTGAATCACGTGATTGTGAACCCACACACCTTTTATGGTAAACCCTCTGTTGCCTGTTGCCTGTTGCCTTGTTGCCTTTTCAGTTCAGAATAGTCAAGTCCCTCGGATACGAGGACGCCTTAGCAAATGTTGCCCTCGGTTCATTCTCATCACAAAAGATCATAAGTCCGAATGATGTTGCCTTCGGTTCGGTTATATGATCTCGTCCATCGAAGTTGCCTATGATGATGTGATAGTCCCTTTCGATTATTGCTGAGGTGTCCTCTTGGTTTCCTAATAATGACTATTCTTTTCCTTCCCCTAGACTACCTGCCCTCTCTATGAAAAGGGACAGTCTTATGGCGAATGAACTCTCGATGACCCTTTAAACCTCCAAATAAAAGGACTTCCTACCTTCTTATGGTATGGATAGCCCTGAAAGGCTAAAAGAACTCTTTTTAAATTTTAAGGTAATTACCTCATAATTGCTTGCTATGGTTTAAATCCTTTTTTACCCTTTTTATCAAAAACCTTCAAAAAGGCTACGCTTATTTACAAGCTAAAGTCCTTATTCCAATGCTTTTTCTATGTATTTCTAAACCTTTGAAAACTAAAGAGCAGAGCAATTAAGAGCCTATGGAAAACCATGTATGCAAAGGGTGCCTTGCACCTTCCCTTTGTATAAATTACCCCCCGAACTCAAAATTTCTTTTAAAGGTTTTTTTCTGTTCTTTTAGCCTTTCTATAATTTGGATAAAATAAAAGTTGGTGGCGAGATCTTGCTTACCGCGACATTTCTTTAAAAGTCAGTTCACCGTATTACAGGTGGATTTAGGTTTTCTATAACTTCTATCTTGGACTTGTCGACTTTTATGCCTCTCTCAGAGATGATGTGTCCTAAGACTATCCCTTCGTTCACCATGAAATGGACACTTCTCCCAGTTCAACACAAGGTTCACTTCCACACATCTTTCCAAGATTTTCTCTAAATTTGAAAGGCAGTTTTTAAAATCAAATCCACACACCGAAAAATCATCCCTAAATACCTCCATAATTCCATCGAGGTAGTTTGCGAAAATCGACATCATACAATGTTGGAAAGTGGAAGGTGCATTACAGAGCCCAAAGGGCATTCGTCTATAAGTGAATGTTCCATAAGGGAAAGTAAATGTGGTTTCCTCTTGGTCCTCTAGGTGAATAGGGATTTGGAAAAAGCCAGAATATCCATCAAGATAGCAGAAATACGAGTGTCTAGATAGATGCTCAAGCATCTGATCTATAAATGGAAGAGGGAAATGGTCTTTCCTAGTCGCCTTGTTCAACTTTTTGTAATCTATACACATGCGCCATCCTCCTTTTGTTTGTTTTGCTACACGCTCACCTTTCTCATTTTCCACGACGGTGATACCTGCTTTCTTTGGTACCACATGGACAGGGCTTACCCACTCCTATCCGAAATCTGGTATATGATGCCAGCTTCTAATAACTTAAGGACTTCTTTCTTTACTACATCACTGATGTTCCCTTGAGGGTTTCAAATTTTCCTCTAGCATAATCCGATGCATGCATAAAGACGGGCTTATTCCTTTTAAATCAGAGACTTTATAACCTAAAGCTGAGGGATATTTCCGTAAGGTATCTAAGATTTGGTTTGTTTCGATTTGGTTTAGAGTGGCACTTATTATGACAGGTCGATTCATCTATTCATCCAAAAACTCATATCTTAGATTCTTGGGTAGTTCCTTAAGTTCTATGGTAGATTTCTTGGTGCACGGCATAGGGTCAGGGGTAAGTGCTAAGCATTCAAAAAGGTTGTCGTCAATGTAAGGTTCATTACTCTTAAATCCGTCATCCTCTAAAATGGGGGTAGAAGGTAATCTAATTAAGGATCCGCTGAGCTCATTTACACACTCATCAATGACATCGATGGCATAACACGCATCTCATATCACTGGTGCCATTAGAAATTTGATAGAATGAACTCGATCTTTTCATCTCCTACCTCAAAAGTCAGCTTCCCTATCTTAACATCTATTATAGCTCCGCTGATCGACATGAATGGTCTGCCTAGGAGGATTGGGATGTCATCATCTTCTTTGATATCCATAACTACGTAGTCGGTCGGAATGTATAACTGACCAATTTTGATAGGTATGTCTTCTAAAATACCCATGGGGTATTTGATAGATCTATCGGCTAGTTGTAATGACATCTTAGTAGGTTGAATTTCTCCTAGTTTTAACCTCTTACAGACTACCAAAGGCATCGAACTTACGCTTGCTCCTAGGTCTAAAAATGCTTTGTCTATCATATGATTTCCTAGGACGCAAGGGATAGAAAAACTTCCAGGATCTTTGTCTTTCTTGGCAAGTTTATTCTTGGATATGGAATGGCATTCTAAAGGTTTGGGATCGTCGAGTCGCCGTTTGTTGGACAAAATATCCTTCAAGAACTTAGCATATGAAGGTATCTGGGTTATTGCTTCGGTAAAAGGGATTTCTACGTGGAGTTTCTCTATTACCTTAATGAACTTTTGGAATTGGTTTTCTGTTTTGGTGTTTTTCAACCTTTGTGGGAACGGAATAGGTGGCTTGTAAGGTTGTGGTGTGCTATTCTCTACCTCTGGTTTTGAATGCTTTTCGGGTTTCTCTGGTTCCTCTACCTGGTCCTTCGGTTCAGCATCTTCCTTAGGTTTTTCTGATGTGCTTAGGTTAGGATTTCTAGGTCCTTCATAAGCGGTTCCACTTCTCAAGGTGATAGAATTTGCTTGGCCTTTGGGATTGGGTTGAGTTTGTCCAAGGAATTGTCTTCCAGGTACAACTTGTGCAAAGGTGGTTTGGGCTACTTGTGAAAGTTGGGTCTCAAGCATTTTGGTGTGGGTCATCATCTAATCAAACTTGGTTGCCAGTTGAGTAACTAATTTG
The DNA here is from genome assembly GCF_029867415.1 of Vicia villosa. Lineage (NCBI taxonomy): Eukaryota > Viridiplantae > Streptophyta > Magnoliopsida > Fabales > Fabaceae > Vicia > Vicia villosa. The sequence goes on from NW_026705690.1 coordinate 216,140, forward strand.
TTTGTGTGAATGTGTTGATTCATAAACTCTTTATTTTGCTGAGTTTGATTCTGAATAAAGGTGTATATGGTTTCTTTAAGGTTTGGTCTTGGTGGCACAACTTGCATAGGTTGGTTTTGTTTTTGTGTTTGGAATCCTTGGGGTCTCGAAGATCCGGAATTTTGGATGGGGTTATTGTTTTTGTAAGAGAAATTTGGGTGGTTCCTCCATCCAGGATTGTAGGTATTCGAGAAAGGGTTCCCTTGGGTATAGTTAAATTGGTCTGAGCTAGAGTCGTTCAAAAGGTTACAGTCAATGGTTTGATGTCCTTGAGTTCCACGGAGTTCGCACTCAGATTGGATTGCTGCCACTGTGGTAGGGGTTTGAGACATGTTCTCGACTTTCAAGGTCAAGGCGTCCATCTTAGTATTCATCATGTCCATGCAACTTATCTCATGCTTTCCTCCATGGCTCTCCTTTTTCTCTATCGTCGCTCGTTCTATTCCCCACTGGGCGTGGTTTTGGGCTATGTCCTCTATCAGAGCACAAGCGTCGGGGTAAGGTTTGTTCGTCAACGCTCCGCCAGCGGCAGCGTCAATGGACATCTTCGTGTTGTAATCGAGTCCATTATAAAAGGTGTGTATGATTAACTATTGCTCTAGGCCATGGTGCGGACAGGCTCTCAAAAGTTCTTTATATCTCTCCCAAGCATCAAAAAGTGATTCGCCTTGGTTTTATGTGAAACTAGTGATCAGGTTCCTAAGGACAGCGGTCTTACTTCGTGGGAAATATCTGGCAAGAAAAGCTCTCCTAAGGTCTTCCCAAGTCGTTATTGAGTTGGCTGGAAGGGCATCTAACCAGTCATGGGCTTTACCTCTAAGGGAGAAAGGAAACAATCTTAAGCGGATGGCTTCGGATGTGGCTCCATTTACCTTAAGGGTATCAGCTAACTGGATAAACACTTTTAGGTGTTGATTCGGGTTCTCTGTAGCGAGACCACCGAATTGGTTTTGTTGTACTAGTTGTAGTAATGAGGGCTTATGTTCGAAATTGTTGGTTGTTATAGCGGGGTTTACGATACTAGAACTGGGCTCCTCATTAGATGGTTGAGCAAACTCTTTAAGCGGTCTTTGGTTATGGTCTTCGGTCATAGCTTTCCTTAACTTAAGGATAAACAGACGTGCTCGGGCGTAACTGTCGGGTTCCACTAAAGGGTTTAATAGGTTACCGATGCTACAATTTCTACGCATCTACCGGCTAGAATAACCTTAGTTTAAACGGGATAACAATAGGATACGAAATTTGACGAAGTTGGTCCCCGGTAACGGCGCCAAAAACTTGATGGGTTGTTTACGTATAGCCTAAATATAAAACTGCAAGTGCACAGCCTATCGAAGTAATATATAAGAATATCGAACCACAGAGACCAATCGTCAATCTATCAACTCTATTGCTAAGGTGCTTATCTAAGGTGAACAAGAATATTGTTGTGAGTGCAGTGCAACAAGGTAAGTAAGCGAAGTGAATAACAGTTTAAGCGACAGGTTGGAATGTAAACCATGAAATCAGACTATGATCCAGACATGCATAAATGAAACGACTCATGGGGCAGTATTTTCTATTCGTAGCAAAGAATCAATTTAACGGGAACTTGTAGCTTTTGGCTACTAAGAACCGAATTTATCTTTAATTTAACTTCCTTTATTCTCACATATAAAGGGTGCCTTCCGCATTAAAGAGGTAAATCTATTTTTAAGAAATTGATAGTTTTGACTTAACAGAAAAGTAATTTTGACTTGGAAATATTAACTTAAAGAGACTCTTGGCTTTTGGCCAAGAGTCAGATTTCAAACCTACAAACGCATCCGAAAATAGTTTCAAAATCGTTTTCTAAAAAGAGTTAATGATTCCTATCTAACCAACCAAATCGCTTTCGCTTCTTTTGTTTGGTTAAATAATAATCAAGTCATATCTTTGATATGGACGGCTTTCGATCTTACCCAATAAACATTTAAACACAAATTGACTTAAGTTAAAAGAAAAACATCCCTAGAGTATTTTCACTAGCATGATAATTGGAACACAATCATGATGACAATCATTACATTCAAACCTTTATAATTTATCCAGACATAATAAGTGCGAGTCTATAACACATGTAGACTATGATAAGAGCGAGTAATTAAAAGGGTGTGAGTCTATGAATCGTGTAGACTATGGTAAGAGCATTTAGAGTCTATAAAACATGTAGACTAGGGTAAGAGCATTTAGAGTCTATAAAAACATGTAGACTATGGTAAGAGCAAGAAGATAAATAAAGCAATTAAATTGAACCTTACTCCGATCGGAGATTTGAATTTGATACAAAGTGAAGGCTGGTATGATGAACTTCAACCAAAGTGCTCCAAGACTCGATTACAACTCAATCTACACCGTAGTAACTCCCCGATGTGAAAAGATTACTACTTTACAGAAACTGATAGTATATGGCTTAAGTTTGTACTAAGCTTGGATAAAACTTAAAAAATGAAAAACGAAAACTATATATAATGGATTCTGGAAGTGCGTAAGGACAGGAGTGTCCCTCAACTCCTTCTGAGCGGGAACTACTTTGTGAAGGCCACGGGCGCGGCAGCCTCACCGCGGGCGCGGTGCTGAGTAACGGACGGGATCGTGGGATCATGGCAGTTGGCCCCATCATGGAGTGGGCCACGTCATGGCGCCCCCTATGGTCGGTGCGGTGCTGAACGCCACAAGTGTGAATCTTCTTGAAAAACCTTATTTTCTCGGCGTTTTGTCTCGTTTCTTCACTAAAGGCTCCGAAAGGTCAAGAATCCTGAAAACAAAGGAAATAGAAGCATAATACAAGAAAATGATAATAAAAACTAAGGAAAACATGTGATTTTCGAGTCAGAAACATAGTGTGTTTTAGTGCGATCACCCTTCATGACTCTTAGGATACTTTTCTCTCCTTGGAAAACATATCATTTCTTGTCGAATTCACCAAGAGAAAGCAAATTTCTCTTCAAATCAGGAACATACCTGACTTCATTCAACAACCTTATTGACTCATCATGTAGCTTGAATCTCACAAATCCAACACCTGCAATCTTGCAAGCTTTGTTATCTCTCAGCAATACTGATCCAATATCTTAATCACACAGTTCCTCGAACAAGTCTCTGTTTGGAGTCATTTGTTAAGTGCAACCTGAATCTATAATCCACTCTCTTCTAGAATCACTGTTCGAAACCAAAAGGACATCAGATGATTCGAAATCATCTTGAACAATGGTTGCATTGCCATTATCCTTACCTCCATGATCTTTCAGGCGTTCAGGACACACCTTTCTTGTGTGACCCTCCTTCTTACAATGACAGCATTGAATACCAGATGCATCACCACTATAAGACTTTTGCTGACTTTTTCCCTTCTTCTTATCAAACTTACCATCCTTAATAGAATTTGCCCTTAACGGCCAAACCTTCACCAACAGTTGAAGGTTTATGCTCCTTTCGTTCATTCAAGTCCTTAGAATACAAGGTTGATTGAACTTCTTCAAAGGTCAGGGACTCCCTTCCATACAGGAGAGTTTCTTTGAAGTGAGCATATGATAGAGGCCAAGCGCACAATAGTAACAGCGCTTGATCTTCGTCATCGTTCTTCACATCAATATTTTCAAGATCAAGAATCTGCTTGTTGAACATATCCAACTGCTCAGCCAACAATTTATCTTCAATCATCTTGAATGAATACAAAGCTTGCTTTAGGTAGAGTCGATTTACCAACGATTTGGTCATGTACAAACTTACAAGTTTCACCCGTAACCCTGATATCGCCGTCTCCTTTGATACCTGTCGGCGAACCTTATCCCCAAGGCTCAACAAAATTGTGCTGTGTGCTTTCTCGGTCATGGCCGTCTTCTCTCTATCCGTTAACGCAGCGTCCATAGCCGCCGTTCCCTTTAATGCTTCCAAGCAACCCTGTTGAACCAGTAGGGCTTTCATCTTCAAGCGCCACAAACCAAAATCATTCACTCTTGTGAACTTTTCAATCTCATACTTTGTTGAAGGCATCTTCTCCACGCTCACCGCACCAATTTGTTGTGAATTCAATGTCAATAGCGAAGTATAAAACAAGGAAAGAATAAAGGACAAGGAAGAAGAAGAATACAAGAATTGGTTATAACTGTTATTGTTTTACTTTCTCTTAGAAAACAAGATTACAAGTTTACAAGAATAACAAATAACCTCTCTCACCCTAAATTAGGATTTGCAGTATGCAGTGATGAAAGACTAGTATGCTATTTATAATAAAACCTAACATACTAACTAATGAGCTTTTTCCACAAGGTCCATTACACAAGTTAACTTAATAAACTAACTAACTTAACAAATTAGGGTTTAAACACTAAAACCTAATTTAACATGTTAACAACCCTAGCATCTTCGACACCAGTATGTGAACAACCTTCGACTTCATGTTTAATCCTATCGAACCAAGAAACTATCATTCGATCATACTAGAGTTTAATCCAATATCTCACATCGTGCCGAGAGGTCATGGTTCAAGCTAAGTATTTTTCCTTCATCTATTTGTTATAACGACAATGAATGCTATTTACCAAATGCTACCAAAGGCAAAAAGGTTTCAATATTACCCGTTATCCAAAGTAGAATTGCAATGAACTATTTTGTAGTTACTGTCTTAATTAATTAATTAAGTAGCTAATTAATTAATGAAGTTATAGGGGTTACTAACAATAGAAAAATCGGAAGTTTATCAGCCGTTTAATGTATTTTATTTGTTTGATTATTATTTATTAGTAATTAATAGTAACAGAATTTTGATAGGACAATTTAGTAAAAAAACTTATAAAATTATAATTTACTATGATAGATATTATTTTACACAATTCTTATATTCTAAGATAATATATGAAATTGATTTCCCATAACCACACCATAGAAAGTTCAAGTATAAAAAATTATTATTTAACTAATGAAAAATCTGTTTGTCAAAAAAAAAAAAACTCAGAATTTTTTTTATTAGTTTTAAATTGATTTGGTTATGAATATTTAGTCAACATTTTTTCTAGTCAAAATCATATTTTAATGGTAAAATTTGAAATAGTTTTAAATATTTAATAATTTATATTAACATTTAATTTGTTCATATTCTTTCTAAAACTATAAATTTCCTAGATCATATAAAAATTAATAATTAATAAAAATATATATTTCTATTCAATCTTAAAACCTCCTATAAATATATGTTTTTCTTTAGAGCAAATATTTCCCCATCATGTAAAAAAAGTATTTCACCTTAAGAAAAAAATTAATTAAATGCAATGTTGACATTTATCCAAATATTCATCTTGCTCAATTTATTTACATTGCTACCTGTTCACTGCATTATTGGAGAGAAACGTGTGATGGTTGTTAACCGTATGGAAGACAGATCAGATTTGACTGTTCATTGCAAATCTAAAGATGATGATCTTGGACCTCATCTTCTTCATTATAATTATGCTTATAGTTTTAAATTTCTTAATAACTACTGGGGAACAACACTATTTTTTTGTTCTTTTAAGTGGAATAATAGGACTGAATATTTTAATATTTACATAGCAATAAGGGATTCATATATATGTGATATATGTAGATGGAACGTAAAAAAAAATGGACCATGTCGAGTTATACCTAATGATGGTGCTTATTGTTTTGAATGGAAATAAGAACTAAGATTTTAATAAATATTAGTATATCTCAATAAATGTTGTAAGTGGGTTATTGAGGGTTATTGAGAACCCATTATTTATTTCTCAATCTAAAAAACTACACACATAATTTAAGAAAATCTCTCATTCTACCCCGTATCTTTCATTTTACTCTGTGGATCTCTCACGCATCATGTGCGCTTCTAAAAATATTTTATGTTTTTAAAAGTGTATCTCTGAAAGTTTTTTTTTTTAATTTTACGTTGATTTGTTTCGAAGATGCATCTACGGAACTTTTTTTTAACGTTGTTTAAATGGATCTACGTAACGATTCAATGTAAAATAAAAAAAAAAATACTTTTGTAAATACATCTACGGAAGCATGAGCAGAAATAAAATGTCACCGAGTGCTTAAGAGTATTATAGGGTGGATTGAGATATCTTCTAATCTGAAAACATTTGTCACACATTTTTCTTTGTATTGGGTGAGAAGATGGCGTTTGTGGATGGTGCAGAAAAGAAAAGGGAATAGTTTGTGTTTCCTATTTCTTAAGAAATGATTATGGACTCCAAAAATAAATTAAGTTGACATGGTTTCTGCACAAGAACACATGCTTGTTTATTTGTGATTATGTTGACATGGTTTCTACACAAAAACACATGCTTGTTTATTTGTGATTATGTTATTTTTTTTTACAAACAAAATTTTGTTAGAATGAAAACAATTTGGACAACATGGTACATTTCTCCCTAAGTAACCTATATAACTATTAATTTAAATTTTAATTGAGTTTTGGTTTAATTGACAATTTAATGATAAAAGTGATATTTGTCATATATTAAGCAAACATGGATGAAATAATTTTAAAAAATTTCAAGAAAAAACCACGACTATTACAAATTTTTTTTTTTAAATGATGATAGATAAAAAAAATTGTTAAAAAGAGATAAGGGGACAAAACCAAAACCCTATTAAGAGGAAACAAACCTAAAAATGAAATTTCTATTCTAATCTTTACAAAATCAGTCCTTAAACAAGAAGGGGTGGAAGAAAAGTAAGTAGATTCAGTTAGATTAAGTCCTAGGTTAACAAGAAGGGTGGAAGAAAAGTAAGTAGATTCAGTAAGATTAAGTCCTAGGTTAGCAAGAATGTCTGCACAACTATTCACGTCCCGAAAAATATGAGAAAACACAAAATTCTAATTAGCAACTATATTTATACAGTTCACCCATCTATTTTTAATAGACCAAGGCACTACAAAAGAGGATTTAAAAGCTTTAACTACTGCTGTCGAATCAGTTTCCAGCCAAAGGTTGTTCCAATTTTTCTCATAAGCAAACTTAATTGCCAACATTCCACCTGAGAGTTCGGTCATGAGAGAATTGGAAGCTCCCAAAAAGATACAAACGCACCCAAAAAACTACCATCACAATCTCTCACAATGCCACCACACGCAAAAATACTAGAGAGAAATTGAAGCTCCATCACAATTGGTTTTAATTTAATTTCTTGGAAGGGATTTCTAAATAACCTTTAAAATATTAGGGGCTTTGGGAGGACGAATAATAATAACCTTGAATCTATTCAGAATCTCAAAATCCTGCATATTCAGAAAGTTGTCAACGAAGGAAGAACTATCATCAAAAGAAACTGCTTTTAAAAAAAAAAGATATGGAGGCAGAAAGATTAACAGCGATGTTCTCAAACCTCACCTTATTTCTAGCTAAGCAAATCGCATTTAGAACGAAAATACTATTACAAATAATACATTTTATAATAAAGTTTTCTCCTCAAGAACCAAAAATAAATTAAGTAGGCATGGTTTCTCCACAAGAACACATGCTTGTTTATTTGTGATTATGTTATTTTTTTGAAAAACAAAATTTTGTTAGAATGAAAACAATTTGGAGAACATGGTACATTCCTCCCTAAGTAACCTATATAACTATTAATTTAAATTTCAATTGAGTTTTGGTTTAATAGACAATTTAATGATAAAAGTGATATTTGTCATATACTAAGCAAACATGGATGAAATAATTTTAAAATTTTTCAAGAAAAAACCACCACTATTACAAATAATATTTTTTTTTTTAAATGATGATAGATAAAAAAAAGATTCCTATAAAGAGATAAGGGGACAAAACCAAAACCCTATTAAAAGGAAACAAACCTAAAAATGAAATTTCTAATCTAATCTTTACAAAATCAATCCTTAAACAAGAAGGGGTGGAAGAAAAGTAAGTAGATTCAGTAAGATTAAGTCATATATTAAGCAAACATGGATGAAATAATTTTAAAATTATTCAAAAAAAAAACCACCACTATTACAAATAATATATTTTTTTAAATGATGATAGATAAAAAAAAAGATTGTTAGAAAAGAGATAAGAGGACAAAACCAAAACCCTATTAAGAGGAAACAAACCTAAAAATGAAACTTCTAATCTAATTTTACAAAATCAGTCCTTAAACAAGAAGGGGTGAAAGAAAAGTAAGTAGATTCAGTAAGATTAAGTCCTAGGTTAACAAGAAGGGGTGGAAGAAAAGTAAGTAGATTCAGTAAGATTACGTCCTAGAATAGCAAGAATGTCTGCACAACTATTCACGTCCCGAAAAATATGAGAAAACACAAAATTCTAATTAGCAACTATATTTATGCAGTTCACCCATCAATTTTTAATAGACCAAGGCACTACAAAAGGGGATTTAGAAGCTTTAACTACTGCTGTCGAATCAGTTTCCAGTCAAAAATTGTTCCAATTTTTCTCATAAGCAAACATAATTGCCAACATTGCACCTGAGAGTTCGGTCATGAGAGAATTGGAAGCTCCCAAAAAGATACAAACGCACCCAAAAAACTACCATCACAATCTCTCACAATGCCACCACACGCAAAAATACCAGAGAGAGAAATTGGAGCTCCATCACAATTGGTTTTCATTTAATTTCTAGGAAGGGATTTCCAAATAACCTCTAAAATATTAGGGGCTTTGGGAGGACGAATAATAATAACCTTGAATCTATTCAGAATCTCAAAATCCTGCATATTCAGAAAGTTGTCAGCGAAGGAAGAACTATCATCCAAAGAAACTGCTTTCAAAAAAATGATATGGAGGCAGAAAGATTAACAGCGATGTTCTCAAACCTCACCTTATTTCTAGCTAAGCAAATCGCATTTAGAACGAAAACACTATTACAAATAATACATTTTATAATAAAGTTTTCTCCTCAAGAACCAAAAATAAATTAAGTTGGCATGGTTTCTCCACAAGAACACATGCTTGTTTATTTGTGATTATGTTATTTTGTTGAAAAACAAAATTTTGTTAGAATGAAAACAATTTGGACAACATGGTACATTCCTCCCTAAGTAACCTATATAACTATTAATTTAAATTTCAATTGAGTTTTGGTTTAATTGACAATTTAATGATAAAAGTGATATTTGTCATATACTAAGCAAACATGGATGAAATAATTTTAAAAAATTTCAAGAAAAAACCACGACTATTACAAATAATATTTTTTTTAAATGATGATAGATAAAAAAAAGATTCTTAGAAAAGAGATAAAGGGACAAAACCAAAACCCTATTAAGAGGAAACAAACTTAAAAATGAAATTTCTAATCTAATCTTTACCAAATCAGTCCTGAAACAAGAAGGGGTGGAAGAAAAGTAAGTAGATTCAGTTAGATTAAGTCCTAGGTTAACAAGTAGGGTGGAAGAAAACTAAGTATATTCAGTAAGATTAAGTCCTAGGTTAGCAAGAATGTCTGCACAACTATTCACGTCCCGAAAAATATGAGAAAACACAAAATTCTAATTAGCAACTATATTAATACAGTTCACCCATCTATTTTTAATAGACCAAGGCACTACAAAAGAGGATTTAAAAGCTTTAACTACTGCTGTCGAATCAGTTTCCACCCAAAGGTTGTACCAATTTTTCTCATAAGCAAACTTAATTGCCAACATTCCACCTGAGAGTTCGGTCATGAGAGAATTGGAAGCTCCCAAAAAGATACAAACGCACCCAAAAAACTACCATCACAATCTCTCACAATGCCACCACACGCAAAAATACTAGAGAGAGAAATTGAAGCTCCATCACAATTGGTTTTAATTTAATTTCTAGAAAGGGATTTCCAAATAACCTCTAAAATATTAGGGGCTTTGGGAGGACGAATAATAATAACCTTGAATCTATTCAGAATCTCAAAATCCTGCATAATCAGAAAGTTGTCAGCGAAGGAAGAACTATCATCCAAAGAAACTGCTTTCAAAAAAAAAGATATGGAGACAGAAAGATTAACAGCGATGTTCTCAAACCTCACCTTATTTCTAGCTAAGCAAATCGCATTTAGAACGAAAATACTATTACAAATAATACATTTTATAATAAAGTTTTCTCCTCAAGAACCAAAAATAAATTAAGTAGGCATGGTTTCTCCAGAAGAACACATGCTTGTTTATTTGTGATTATGTTATTTTTTTGAAAAACAAAATTTTGTTAAAATGAAAAAATTTGGAGAACATGCTACATTCCTCCCTAAGTAACCTATATAACTATTAATTTAAATTTCAATTGAGTTTTGGTTTAATTGACAATTTAATGATAAAAGTGATATTTGTCATATACTAAGCAAACATGGATGAAATAATTTTAAAATTTTTCAAGAAAAAACCACCAGTATTACAAATAATATTTTTTTTAAATGATGATAGATAAAAAATAAAAGATTCTTAGAAAAGAGATAAGGGGACAAAACCAAAACCTTATTAAGAGGAAACAAACCTAAAAATGAAATTTCTAATCTAATTTTTACAAAATCAATCCTTAAACAAGAAAGGGTGGAAGGAAAGTAAGTAGATTCAGTAAGATTAAGTCATATATTAAGCAAACATGGATGAAATAATTTTAAAATTATTCAAAAAAAAACCACCACTATTACAAATAATATATTTTTTTAAATGATGATAGATAAAAAAAAAAGATTGTTAGAAAAGAGATAAGGGGACAAAACCAAAACCCTATTAAGAGGAAACAAACCTAAAAATGAAATTTCTAATCTAATTTTACAAAATCAGTCCTTAAACAAGAAGGGGGGAAAGAAAAGTAAGTAGATTCAGTAAGATTAAGTCCTAGGTTAACGAGAAGGGGTGGAAGAAAAGTAAGTAGATTCAGTAAGATTACATCCTAGAATAGCAAGAATGTCTGCACAACTATTCACGTCCCGAAAAATATGAGAAAACACAAAATTCTAATTAGCAACTATATTTATACAGTTCACCCATCTATTTTTAATAGACCAAGGCACTACAAAAGGGGATTTAAAAGCTTTAACTACTGCTGTCGCATCAGTTTCCAGCCAAAGGTTGTTCCAATTTTTCTCATAAGCAAACTTATTTGCCAACATTGCACCTGAGAGTTCGGTCATGAGAGAATTAGAAGCTCCCAAAAAGATACAAACGCACCCAAAAAACTACCATCACAATCTCTCACAATGCCACCACACGCAAAAATACCAGAGAGAGAAATTGAAGCTCCATCACAATTGGTTTTCATTTAATTTCTAGGAAGGGATTTCCAAATAACCTCTAAAATATTAGGGGCTTTGGGAGGACGAATAATAATAACCTTGAATCTATTCAGAATCTCAAAATCCTGCATATTCAGAAAGTTGTCAGCGAAGGAAGAACTACCATCCAAAGAAACTGCTTTAAAAAAAAAGATATGGAGGCAGAAAGATTAACAGCGATGTTCTCAAACCTCACCTTATTTCTAGCTAAGCAAATCGCATTTAGAACGAAAATACTATTACAAATAATACATTTTATAATAAAGTTTTCTCCTGAAGAACCAAAAATAAATTAAGTAGGCATGGTTTCTCCAGAAGAACACATGCTTGTTTATTTGTGATTATGTTATTTTTTTGAAAAACAAAATTTTGTTAAAATGAAAAAATTTGGAGAACATGCTACATTCCTCCCTAAGTAACCTATATAACTATTAATTTAAATTTCAATTGAGTTTTGGTTTAATTGACAATTTAATGATAAAAGTGATATTTGTCATATACTAAGCAAACATGGATGAAATAATTTTAAAATTTTTCAAGAAAAAACCACCAGTATTACAAATAATATTTTTTTTTAAATGATGATAGATAAAAAAATAAAAGATTCTTAGAAAAGAGATAAGGGGACAAAACCAAAACCTTATTAAGAGGAAACAAACCTAAAAATGAAATTTCTAATCTAATTTTTACAAAATCAATCCTTAAACAAGAAAGGGTGGAAGGAAAGTAAGTAGATTCAGTAAGATTAAGTCATATATTAAGCAAACATGGATGAAATAATTTTAAAATTATTCAAAAAAAAACCACCACTATTACAAATAATATATTTTTTTAAATGATGATAGATAAAAAAAAAGATTGTTAGAAAAGAGATAAGGGGACAAAACCAAAACCCTATTAAGAGGAAACAAACCTAAAAATGAAATTTCTAATCTAATTTTACAAAATCAGTCCTTAAACAAGAAGGGGGGAAAGAAAAGTAAGTAGATTCAGTAAGATTAAGTCCTAGGTTAACGAGAAGGGGTGGAAGAAAAGTAAGTAGATTCAGTAAGATTACATCCTAGAATAGCAAGAATGTCTGCACAACTATTCACGTCCCGAAAAATATGAGAAAACACAAAATTCTAATTAGCAACTATATTTATACAGTTCACCCATCTATTTTTAATAGACCAAGGCACTACAAAAGGGGATTTAAAAGCTTTAACTACTGCTGTCGCATCAGTTTCCAGCCAAAGGTTGTTCCAATTTTTCTCATAAGCAAACTTATTTGCCAACATTGCACCTGAGAGTTCGGTCATGAGAGAATTAGAAGCTCCCAAAAAGATACAAACGCACCCAAAAAACTACCATCACAATCTCTCACAATGCCACCACACGCAAAAATACCAGAGAGAGAAATTGAAGCTCCATCACAATTGGTTTTCATTTAATTTCTAGGAAGGGATTTCCAAATAACCTCTAAAATATTAGGGGCTTTGGGAGGACGAATAATAATAACCTTGAATCTATTCAGAATCTCAAAATCCTGCATATTCAGAAAGTTGTCAGCGAAGGAAGAACTACCATCCAAAGAAACTGCTTTAAAAAAAAAAGATATGGAGGCAGAAAGATTAACAGCGATGTTCTCAAACCTCACCTTATTTCTAGCTAAGCAAATCGCATTTAGAACGAAAATACTATTACAAATAATACATTTTATAATAAAGTTTTCTCCTGAAGAACCAAAAATAAATTAAGTAGGCATGGTTTCTCCAGAAGAACACATGCTTGTTTATTTGTGATTATGTTATTTTTTTGAAAAACAAAATTTTGTTAAAATGAAAAAATTTGGAGAACATGCTACATTCCTCCCTAAGTAACCTATATAACTATTAATTTAAATTTCAATTGAGTTTTGGTTTAATTGACAATTTAATGATAAAAGTGATATTTGTCATATACTAAGCAAACATGGATGAAATAATTTTAAAATTTTTCAAGAAAAAACCACCAGTATTACAAATAATATTTTTTTTTAAATGATGATAGATAAAAAATAAAAGATTCTTAGAAAAGAGATAAGGGGACAAAACCAAAACCTTATTAAGAGGAAACAAACCTAAAAATGAAATTTCTAATCTAATTTTTACAAAATCAATCCTTAAACAAGAAAGGGTGGAAGAAAACTAAGTAGATTCAGTAAGCTTAAGTCATATATTAAGCAAACATGGATGAAATAATTTTAAAATTATTCAAAAAAAAAACACCACTATTACAAATAATATATTTTTTTAAATGATGATAGATAAAAAAAAAAGATTGTTAGAAAAGAGATAAGGGGACAAAACCAAAACCCTATAAAGAAGAAACAAACTTAAAAATGAAATTTCTAATCTAATCTTACAAAATCAGTCCTTAAACAAGAATGGGTGAAAGAATAGTAAGTAGATTCAGTAAGATTAAGTCCTAGGTTAACAAGAAGGGGTGGAAGAAAAGTATGTGAATACAAGATTACACTCACAAAGATGTTTTTGATTCATGGCAAACTCAATAAGCATGGCAAACTCAATTAGCATACAAGCAACAAGGGGCAAACTCAAAGAAAAGCAAGCATTAGTCACTTGTAACAGAGCAGGTCGACCCATTATGCGTATAGGTCGACTCAACACAAGCAAAAACAAGAAAAATGCAGAAAAGCAGCAGCTAGGTCGACCTACTGTCAACCCAGGTCGACCTAAAATGGAGAAAAATTCATATGCTCCTGCTAGGTCGACCTACACATCAACTAGGTCGACCTAAACTGAAGAAAAGTCACAAAAATGCATTTCAACTGACTTTAGGTCGACCTAAACCTTCAACAGGTCGACCTAACTGGAAACAACTGACTTTAGGTCGACCTAAACCTTCAACAGGTCAACCTAACTGACTTTAGGTCGACCTAAATCTTCAGCAGGTCAACCTAACAGATTTTAGGTCAACCTACAGGTCAACCTAACTGGGACAATTTCAACTCTGCTTCTGTTAGGTCGACCTAAGCACTAAAGTAGGTCGACCTATCTGCTGATAACTTCCCAAATTATGTGTTTTCTCTGCTCCAACACACCAGCAACATATATATATATATATATATTGTCCAAGGTTCAATTATCACAATTAACACCAACGACTGAAAGATACACAAACGCTTCTCATCTTCGTTCTTCATCATCTCCAACACAATTACACATAATCATTCTTGCGTTGCGGGTTAGTGATGAGTTCGATAACGTCCATGGAACGGAATTGAAGATTCCTAGTGGGTGAAGGTTTGTGGGGTTTGTTGGTGAATAAAATCTGCGGGTTTTGTCCTCCACGACGGGTGGTTCTTGGGGGTTTTTATCAAGAGGCGTTCATTGAGGATTCGGCTGAGTGTAACGATTGAGGAACGGGGAGTTCAAGGAATCAAGACACTGCAGAAGGGAATCAAAGTGAAGCTCTTGGATAACCTTGATCTTGCTCAAGATTAAGGGGGAAGAAGATTCAAAGGATCGACATAATTGGTTTATCGTTTATCGCTTTGTTATCTTCTTTGTATATACTACTTTCAACATTAATGAAAGATTACCCAATTTCAATTTGGAATTGGGGGCAGACGTAGTCGTAGCGAGGACGATCGACGAACTGCCTAAACAAATATCGTGTTCTTATCGCTTTTGCTTTTTCTTTTACATTCTGTTCATATTTGGTTATAATAGCAAATTGATCAACGATTCGAGTGTTAAGATTGTGAATTAAGAACCTATATAAACATCACAATCCATCACATATTGAATCACCATCCATTTGATCATTATCACCAAGTGTTTGTATATTTGTCTCTATCACTCTTACTGCATTGCAAACATTGTCCATCATACAAGAAGTTAATCTGATTTTCAATAAAAGCAACGCTTTGATTCTGCAACATATACTCTTATCACTTATCTCAAGTCTTCGACTGGTTTTAAACACATATACAATCGTTTCGATAGTGGTTCGGAATAGACGCGAGTCGATTCAGAATCACTTCCGCTGAAAAGTCATTTAACTCCGTAAAACTGTGAACGATCTATTCACCCCCCCTCTAGATCCTAAGGCCAGCGTCTAACAAGTGGCATCAAGAGCTCTGGTTTATTCCGTGCTACGTGAAACACTTATTGGAAAGATGGCTTCTGGACCTAAAGGGGCTCACAATAGAGCTCCAGTTTTCAACGGTGAAAACTATGGCTATTGGAAGGATTGTATGTGTGTCCACATCAATGCAATTGATAGGAACATCTGGACAGCTATTGTCAATGGCCCCTTTCAGATCACCATGACAAATGCAGCTGGTGCAGTTGTTCCAAAACCAGAAAATACTTGGGATGCTGAAGATGAAAAGAGATATGCATACGATTGGAAAGCGAGAAACATTCTAATCTCAGCTCTAGGAGTTGATGAATATTATCGCGTTTCCCATTGTAGATCAGCTAAAGCTATGTGGGACACATTGCAAGTTGCCCACGAGGGAACGGATGATGTCAAACTAGCTAGGATCAATACGTTAACTCAAGAGTTCGAACTCTTCCACATGGAAGATGGTGAATCCATCGAAAACATGCAGAAGAGATTCGTTCATCTGAAAAATCGGTTAAATTCTCTTGATAGACCTGTTTCCAATGCAGTTGCTACTAACAAAATCTTAAGATGTTTGAACAGGGAATGGCAACCCAAAGTTACAGCAATAAAGGAAGCAAATGATCTAAACACTTTAGACATCACAACTCTATTTGGTAAATTAGAGGAACATGAACAACACCTTAAATGCCTTGACATGCATGAGAAAAGGACAAAGAAAGAAAAGAACATGGAGAAAGAGGTAGAGAAGAAGTCAATAGCTCTAAAAGCTTCGAGCTCCAAGACCTCAAAACGAGAGCCAAAGGATAGTGACACAAGTGATGACGAAGACTCCGATGATGAGGAAATGGGACTGTTTGTGCGAAGATACAACAAATATCTAAAGAAAAATGGAGCAAAACATTCTGACAAAGGCTTGATCAACTATAGAAAGCAATCAAACATGTTCAAACAAGATGACGACAACAAGGGAAAAATCAAAGGTCTTTGCTTCAATTGTGGGAAAGCCGGTCACTACAAACCGGATTGTCCATACCTTAAGAAAGAAAAGGAGAAGAACCAAAGCAAAGGTCATAACAAATCTAAAAGAGCCTACATAGCATGGGAAAGTGATTCATCTAGTGAAAGCTCATCAAGCGATGAAGAAGAATCAGCAAACCTATGTTTCATGGCTCATCAACACAAGAAAAAGAAAGCTGTAAGTCATCTTAAACCTGAACTCGTAGATAAGGTATCTCATTCTCAACTAAAACTTGCTTTTGAAGAATTACATAGAGATGCAATTAAAGCTTTCAAACTTTTGGCCTCAAATAAGAAAATATTTTCATATCTTGAATCAAAAGTTGAGAAAACCGAAAAGGATATGGAAGCTTTAAAACAATCTATGCTAGACATTCAAAAGGATAAAGTTGAAATAGATCCTACATCATGGTTTGGTTGTGAGACATGTCACATTTGGCAAAAAGAAGTAAGAGATCTAAAAGCCAAGTTAGACAAGGCTCTACAACCAAAAGTGACTTTTGCGGTTGATCCAAATAAGTTCAAAAGATCGTATACTCCTTTATATAGTAAATACACTTTTGTACCAAAAATATCAACTAGCAAAACTCCATATTCTCATCATATTACCTATCACTATTGTTGCAAAAAGGGTCATACCATTGAAAAATGCAAATTTAGGAGGATTTTAGTTCCTAAAGGAGTATTTCAATGGTTGCCTAAGTGCAACAATTTATGTACTCACCACCTAGGACCCAATGAAGATTGGGGACCTTCCACTTTAAATTAATTTTGCAGGAAAAGTGTCTTGACATTGCCGAAAGGTTGTGGTTCCTTGATAGCGGATGTTCAAGACACATGACGGGAGACATATCACTCTTTGTTGAGTTCCACGCAAAGAAAAAGGGGTATGTCACCTATAGAGACAACAATCGGGGAGCTATACTTGGTAAAGGAAGTGTAGGTAACCCGTCTACCACAACTATAACTGATGTGTTACTAGTAGAAGGTCTTAAACATAATCTCCTAAGTATTAGTCAATTGTGCGACAAAGACTTCAAAGTAACTTTTACAAATTCTGGCTGCACAATAGAACATATTAAGAAAAGAGATATCATGTTTAATGGCACATGAGTAAACCACATTTATATGCTAAAACTTGGACGAAGGCATATTTTTTTTGGTTACTCTCAATCTAGTAAGGCATATAGGCATATAGGTTCTCTCAATTCAGTTACTACTTATTGTTGAAGAGTCAGTTCATGTGTTCTTTTGATGAATCTTATGCAAAATGTGTCGAGAAAGGTATATATTTTGATAGTGCAGGCCCATCTACTGAAGACATTGTCAAAGATAAGGAAGACGAAAGTGAAAGTGTTGCAAAGGAAGATTCTAAGAAAGAGAAAGATGAGTCTCATGACAGTGTTGAAAAAGAAAGCATCTTAAACAAGGAAGAACTTCCTAAGGCCTGGAAAAATGTAAAAGATCATCCAATCGACAACATAATAGGGGACATCTCAAAGGGCGTGACAACACGCTCCAAGATAAAATTTTCTAAGTCTATGCAGAGTGAAGTTGAGATGAGTCTCATGGAGCTGCTCAAAAGATTGGGAATGAGTGAAGCGAAGGAGATTGACACACCTACGGCAACAAATTCTAACCTAGACAAAGATGAGAAAGATATCAATCTTGTCCAAAGGAATCTCACTTAAAAGCTGTCTAAAGAATTCTGCGATATCTACGTGGAACTCCTACATATGGCCTATGGTATCCGAAGGGAAATGAGTGTTATTTGGTAGGATTCTCCGACTCAGATTTTGCTGGCTGCAAATCCGATAGAAAGAGCACCAGTGGAACATGTCATTTATTCTCAAATTCATTGATAAGTTGGCATAGCAAGAAACAAGTATCGGTTGCATTGTCTACTGCTGAGACATAATATGTAGTTGTCGGAAGCTGCTGTGCGCAGATAGTATGGCTCAAGCAACAACTTCTTGACTTTGGTATTAAGCTTGATCGTATACCTATCATGTGCGACAACACAAGTGCCATAAACTTGAAGAGCAAGAAGCAACTAGCTGACATCTTCACCAAATCTCTTGCAACGGAGCAGTTCTTCAACATTCATAGGGATTAGGGATATTAGATATCTCTAATTTTGAGCTAAATGCGTTTGTTTTCTCAATTTTATTCCTTTACTTTATTCATATTGATTATGCTCAAGCTAACATCTCGCTCAGTATGAAGGTAGTTCATCATCAAATCAAGCATCATTCCACATTGACTAGAGGAATATACTTCATTCTACGAAATGATGACGAGATATCTACAATTGAGAAAGTGGTAACATGTTTGTTGTTCACTTCCAAAAATATCATTGATGCTATAATATGCTATCAATTAACATGTTTATAGTGACTTCTTATATGCTTCTCCACCTATCTCATTTACATGTATATGTTGTTCATCATTACTCATAACATATCATGTTTGGACATAAAAATAGTAGAATAAGCATACATCTAACATGTTTGGGCAAACGTTAGTGAGCATTGCATTAGTTCATTTCATTGCATTGCATCTCATTTCTGTCATGTTATTATGTCTTTTAATTACTTGAACTTAAGCTTGGTTTGTACCTTTAAATATGTTTGGATATTATGCTTGGTTTTGTTATTCTCTTCTATTTTCGTAGTATCTCTTTTTGATGTTGTCAAAGGGGGAGATAGATGCTGAGTTTACGGGGGAGCTAAGCTGAGTGTACGTGGGAGATAGATGCTGAGTGTACGGGGGAGCTTTGTTGAGCCTTTATCACTTACTACCAAAGCTTCGACTACTGGTTTGCCATCATCAAAAAGGGGGAGTATGTGAATACAAGATTACACTCACAAAGATGTTTTTGATTCATGGCAAACTCAATAAGCATGGCAAACTCAATTAGCATACAAGCAACAAGGGGCAAACTCAAAGAAAAGCAAGCATTAGTCACTTGTAACAGAGCAGGTCGACCCATTATGCGTATAGGTCGACTCAACACAAGCAAAAACAAGAAAAATGCAGAAAAGCAGCAGCTAGGTCGACCTACTGTCAACCCAGGTCGACCTAAAATGGAGAAAAATTCATATGCTCCTGCTAGGTCGACCTACACATCAACTAGGTCGACCTAAACTGAAGAAAAGTCACAAAAATGCATTTCAACTGACTTTAGGTCGACCTAAACCTTCAACAGGTCGACCTAACTGGAAACAACTGACTTTAGGTCGACCTAAACCTTCAACAGGTCAACCTAACTGACTTTAGGTCGACCTAAATCTTCAGCAGGTCAACCTAACAGATTTTAGGTCAACCTACAGGTCAACCTAACTGGGACAATTTCAACTCTGCTTCTGTTAGGTCGACCTAAGCACTAAAGTAGGTCGACCTATCTGCTGATAACTTCCCAAATTATGTATTTTCTCTGCTCCAACACACCAGCAACATATATATATATATATATATATATATATATATATATTGTCCAAGGTTCAATTATCACAATTAACACCAACGACTGAAAGATACACAAACGCTTCTCATCTTCGCTCTTCATCATCTCCAACACAATTACACATAATCATTCTTGCGTTGCGGGTTAGTGATGAGTTCGATAACGTCCATGGAACGGAATTGAAGATTCCTAGTGGGTGAAGGTTTGTGGGGTTTGTTGGTGAATAAAATCTGCGGGTTTTGTCCTCCACGACGGGTGGTTCTTGGGGGTTTTTATCAAGAGGCGTTCATTGAGGATTCGACTGAGTGTAACGATTGAGGAACGGGGAGTTCAAGGAATCAAGACACTGCAGAAGGGAATCAAAGTGAAGCTCTTGGATAACCTTGATCTTGCTCAAGATTAAGGGGGAAGAAGATTCAAAGGATCGACATAATTGGTTTATCGTTTATCGCTTTGTTATCTTCTTTGTATATACTACTTTCAACATTAATGAAAGATTACCCAATTTCAATTTGGAATTGGGGGCAGACGTAGTCGTAGCGAGGACGATCGACGAACTGCCTAAACAAATATCGTGTTCTTATCGCTTTTGCTTTTTCTTTTACATTCTGTTCATATTTGGTTATAATAGCAAATTGATCAACGATTCGAGTGTTAAGATTGTGAATTAAGAACCTATATAAACATCACAATCCATCACATATTGAATCACCATCAATTTGATCATTATCACCAAGTGTTTGTATATTTGTCTCTATCACTCTTACTGCATTGCAAACATTGTCCATCATACAAGAAGTTAATCTGATTTTCAATAAAAGCAACGCTTTGATTCTGCAACATATACTCTTATCACTTATCTCAAGTCTTCGACTGGTTTTAAACACATATACAATCGTTTCGATAGTGGTTCGGAATAGACGCGAGTCGATTCAGAATCACTTCCGCTGAAAAGTCATTTAACTCCGTAAAACTGTGAACGATCTATTCACCCCCCTCTAGATCCTAAGGCCAGCGTCTAACAAGTGGCATCAAGAGCTCTGGTTTATTCCGTGCTACGTGAAACACTTATTGGAAAGATGGCGTCCGGACCTAAAGGGGCTCACAATAGAGCTCCAGTTTTCAACGGTGAAAACTATGGCTATTGGAAGGATTGTATGTGTGTCCACATCAATGCAATTGATAGGAACATCTGGACAGCTATTGTCAATGGCCCCTTTCAGATCACCATGACAAATGCAGATGGTGCAGTTGTTCCAAAACCAGAAAATACTTGGGATGCTGAAGATGAAAAGAGATATGCATACGATTGGAAAGCGAGAAACATTCTAATCTCAGCTCTAGGAGTTGATGAATATTATCGCGTTTCCCATTGTAGATCAGCTAAAGCTATGTGGGACACATTGCAAGTTGCCCACGAGGGAACGGATGATGTCAAACTAGCTAGGATCAATACGTTAACTCAAGAGTTCGAACTCTTCCACATGGAAGATGGTGAATCCATCGAAAACATGCAGAAGAGATTCGTTCATCTGAAAAATCGGTTAAATTCTCTTGATAGACCTGTTTCCAATGCAGTTGCTACTAACAAAATCTTAAGATGTTTGAACAGGGAATGGCAACCCAAAGTTACAGCAATAAAGGAAGCAAATGATCTAAACACTTTAGACATCACAACTCTATTTGGTAAATTAGAGGAACATGAACAACACCTTAAATGCCTTGACATGCATGAGAAAAGGACAAAGAAAGAAAAGAACATGGAGAAAGAGGTAGAGAAGAAGTCAATAGCTCTAAAAGCTTCGAGCTCCAAGACCTCAAAACGAGAGCCAAAGGATAGTGACACAAGTGATGACGAAGACTCCGATGATGAGGAAATGGGACTGTTTGTGCGAAGATACAACAAATATCTAAAGAAAAATGGAGCAAAACATTCTGACAAAGGCTTGATCAACTATAGAAAGCAATCAAACATGTTCAAACAAGATGACGACAACAAGGGAAAAATCAAAGGTCTTTGCTTCAATTGTGGGAAAGCCGGTCACTACAAACCGGATTGTCCATACCTTAAGAAAGAAAAGGAGAAGAACCAAAGCAAAGGTCATAACAAATCTAAAAGAGCCTACATAGCATGGGAAAGTGATTCATCTAGTGAAAGCTCATCAAGCGATGAAGAAGAATCAGCAAACCTATGTTTCATGGCTCATCAACACAAGAAAAAGAAAGCTGTAAGTCATCTTAAACCTGAACTCGTAGATAAGGTATCTCATTCTCAACTAAAACTTGCTTTTGAAGAATTACATAGAGATGCAATTAAAGCTTTCAAACTTTTGGCCTCAAATAAGAAAATATTTTCATATCTTGAATCAAAAGTTGAGAAAACCGAAAAGGATATGGAAGCTTTAAAACAATCTATGCTAGACATTCAAAAGGATAAAGTTGAAATAGATCCTACATCATGGTTTGGTTGTGAGACATGTCACATTTGGCAAAAAGAAGTAAGAGATCTAAAAGCCAAGTTAGACAAGGCTCTACAACCAAAAGTGACTTTTGCGGTTGATCCAAATAAGTTCAAAAGATCGTATACTCCTTTATATAGTAAATACACTTTTGTACCAAAAATATCAACTAGCAAAACTCCATATTCTCATCATATTACCTATCACTATTGTTGCAAAAAGGGTCATACCATTGAAAAATGCAAATTTAGGAGGATTTTAGTTCCTAAAGGAGTATTTCAATGGTTGCCTAAGTGCAACAATTTATGTACTCACCACCTAGGACCCAATGAAGATTGGGGACCTTCCACTCTAAATTAATTTTGCAGGAAAAGTGTCTTGACATTGCCGAAAGGTTGTGGTTCCTTGATAGCGGATGTTCAAGACACATGACGGGAGACATATCACTCTTTGTTGAGTTCCACGCAAAGAAAAGGGGGTATGTCACCTATAGAGACAACAATCGGGGAGCTATACTTGGTAAAGGAAGTGTAGGTAACCCGTCTACCACAACTATAACTGATGTGTTACTAGTAGAAGGTCTTAAACATAATCTCCTAAGTATTAGTCAATTGTGCGACAAAGACTTCAAAGTAACTTTTACAAATTCTGGCTGCACAATAGAACATATTAAGAAAAGAGATATCATGTTTAATGGCACATGAGTAAACCACATTTATATGCTAAAACTTGGACGAAGGCATATTTTTTTTTGGTTACTCTCAATCTAGTAAGGCATATAGGCATATAGGTTCTCTCAATTCAGTTACTACTTATTGTTGAAGAGTCAGTTCATGTGTTCTTTTGATGAATCTTATGCAAAATGTGTCGAGAAAGGTATATCTTTTGATAGTGCAGGCCCATCTACTGAAGACATTGTCAAAGATAAGGAAGACGAAAGTGAAAGTGTTGCAAAGGAAGATTCTAAGAAAGAGAAAGATGAGTCTCATGACAGTGTTGAAAAAGAAAGCATCTTAAACAAGGAAGAACTTCCTAAGGCCTGGAAAAATGTAAAAGATCATCCAATCAACAACATAATAGGGGACATCTCAAAGGGCGTGACAACACGCTCCAAGATAAAATTTTCTAAGTCTATGTAGAGTGAAGTTGAGATGAGTCTCATGGAGCTGCTCAAAAGATTGGGAATGAGTGAAGCGAAGGAGATTGACACACCTACGGCAACAAATACTAACCTAGACAAAGATGAGAAAGATATCAATCTTGTCCAAAGGAATCTCACTTAAAAGCTGTCTAAAGAATTCTGCGATATCTACGTGGAACTCCTACATATGGCCTATGGTATCCGAAGGGAAATGAGTGTTATTTGGTAGGATTCTCCGACTCAGATTTTGCTGGCTGCAAATCCGATAGAAAGAGCACCAGTGGAACATGTCATTTATTCTCAAATTCATTGATAAGTTGGCATAGCAAGAAACAAGTATCGGTTGCATTGTCTACTGCTGAGACAGAATATGTAGCTGTCGGAAGCTGCTGTGCGCAGATAGTATGGCTCAAGCAACAACTTCTTGACTTTGGTATTAAGCTTGATCGTATACCTATCATGTGCGACAACACAAGTGCCATAAACTTGAAGAGCAAGAAGCAACTAGCTGACATCTTCACCAAATCTCTTGCAACGGAGCAGTTCTTCAACATTCATAGGGATTAGGGATATTAGATATCTCTAATTTTGAGCTAAATGCGTTTGTTTTCTCAATTTTATTCCTTTACTTTATTCATATTGATTATGCTCAAGCTAACATCTCGCTCAGTATGAAGGTAGTTCATCATCAAATCAAGCATCATTCCACATTGACTAGAGGAATATACTTCATTCTACGAAATGATGACGAGATATCTACAATTGAGAAAGTGGTAACATGTTTGTTGTTCACTTCCAAAAATATCATTGATGCTATAATATGCTATCAATTAACATGTTTATAGTGACTTCTTATATGCTTCTCCACCTATCTCATTTACATGTATATGTTGTTCATCATTACTCATAACATATCATGTTTGGACATAAAAATAGTAGAATAAGCATACATCTAACATGTTTGGGCAAACGTTAGTGAGCATTGCATTAGTTCATTTCATTGCATTGCATCTCATTTCTGTCATGTTATTATGTCTTTTAATTACTTGAACTTAAGCTTGGTTTGTACCTTTAAATATGTTTGGATATTATGCTTGGTTTTGTTATTCTCTTCTATTTTCGTAGTATCTCTTTTTGATGTTGTCAAAGGGGGAGATAGATGCTGAGTTTACGGGGGAGCTAAGCTGAGTGTACGTGGGAGATAGATGCTGAGTGTACGGGGGAGCTTTGTTGAGCCTTTATCACTTACTACCAAAGCTTCGACTACTGGTTTGCCATCATCAAAAAGGGGGAGTATGTGAATACAAGATTACACTCACAAAGATGTTTTTGATTCATGGCAAACTCAATAAGCATGGCAAACTCAATTAGCATACAAGCAACAAGGGGAAAACTCAAAGAAAAGCAAGCATTAGTCACTTGTAACAGAGCAGGTCGACCCATTATGCGTATAGGTCGACTCAACACAAGCAAAAACAAGAAAAATGCAGAAAAGCAGCAGCTAGGTCGACCTACTGTCAACCCAGGTCGACCTAAAATGGAGAAAAATTCATATGCTCCTGCTAGGTCGACCTACACATCAACTAGGTCGACCTAAACTGAAGAAAAGTCACAAAAATGCATTTCAACTGACTTTAGGTCGACCTAAACCTTCAACAGGTCGACCTAACTGGAAACAACTGACTTTAGGTCGACCTAAACCTTCAACAGGTCAACCTAACTGACTTTAGGTCGACCTAAATCTTCAGCAGGTCAACCTAACAGATTTTAGGTCAACCTACAGGTCAACCTAACTGGGACAATTTCAACTCTGCTTCTGTTAGGTCGACCTAAGCACTAAAGTAGGTCGACCTATCTGCTGATAACTTCCCAAATTATGTGTTTTCTCTGCTCCAACACACCAGCAACATATATATATATATTGTCCAAGGTTCAATTATCACAATTAACACCAACGACTGAAAGATACACAAACGCTTCTCATCTTCGTTCTTCATCATCTCCAACACAATTACACATAATCATTCTTGCGCTGCGGGTTAGTGATGAGTTCGATAACGTCCATGGAACGGAATTGAAGATTCCTAGTGGGTGAAGGTTTATGGGGTTTGTTGGTGAATAAAATCTGCGGGTTTTGTCCTCCACGACGGGTGGTTCTTGGGGGTTTTTATCAAGAGGCGTTCATTGAGGATTCGGCTGAGTGTAACGATTGAGGAACGGGGAGTTCAAGGAATCAAGACACTGCAGAAGGGAATCAAAGTGAAGCTCTTGGATAACCTTGATCTTGCTCAAGATTAAGGGGGAAGAAGATTCAAAGGATCGACATAATTGGTTTATCGTTTATCGCTTTGTTATCTTCTTTGTATATACTACTTTCAACATTAATGAAAGATTACCCAATTTCAATTTGGAATTGGGGGCAGACGTAGTCGTAGCGAGGACGATCGACGAACTGCCTAAACAAATATCGTGTTCTTATCGCTTTTGCTTTTTCTTTTACATTCTGTTCATATTTGGTTATAATAGCAAATTGATCAACGATTCGAGTGTTAAGATTGTGAATTAAGAACCTATATAAACATCACAATCCATCACATATTGAATCACCATCAATTTGATCATTATCACCAAGTGTTTGTATATTTGTCTCTATCACTCTTACTGCATTGCAAACATTGTCCATCATACAAGAAGTTAATCTGATTTTCAATAAAAGCAACGCTTTGATTCTGCAACATATACTCTTATCACTTATCTCAAGTCTTCGACTGGTTTTAAACACATATACAATCGTTTCGATAGTGGTTCGGAATAGACGCGAGTCGATTCAGAATCACTTCCGCTGAAAAGTCATTTAACTCCGTAAAACTGTGAACGATCTATTCACCCCCCCTCTAGATCCTAAGGCCAGCGTCTAACAAAGTAAGTAGATTCAGTAAGATTACGTCCTAGAATAGCAAGAATGTCTGCACAACTATTCACGTCCCGAAAAATATGAGAAAACACAAAATTCTAATTAGCAACTATATTTATACAGTTCACCCATCAATTTTTAATAGACCAAGGCACTACAAAAGGGGATTTAAAAGCTTTAACTACTGCTGTCGAATCAGTTTCCAGCCAAAGGTTGTTCCAATTTTTCTCATAAGCAAACTTAATTGCCAACATTGCACTTGAGAGTTCGGTCATGAGAGAATTGGAAGCTCCCAAAAAGATACAAACGCACCCAAAAAACTACCATCACAATCTCTCACAATGCCACCACACGCAAAAATACCAGAGAGAGAAATTGAAGCTCCATCACAATTGGTTTTCATTTAATTTCTAGGAAGGGATTTCCAAATAACCTCTAAAATATTAGGGGCTTTGGGAGGACGAATAATAATAACCTTGAATCTATTCAGAATCTCAAAATCCTGCATATTCAGAAAGTTGTTAGCGAAGGAAGAACTATCATCCAAAGAAACTGCTTTAAAAAAAAAAAGATATGGAGGCAGAAAGATTAACAGCGATGTTCTCAAACCTCACCTTATTTCTAGCTAAGCAAATCGCATTTAGAACGAAAATACTATTACAAATAATACATTTTATAATAAAGTTTTCTCCTCAAGAACCAAAAATAAATTAAGTAGGCATGGTTTCTCCACAAGAACACATGCTTGTTTATTTGTGATTATGTTATTTTTTTGAAAAACAAAATTTTGTTAGAATGAAAACAATTTGGAGAACATGGTACATTCCTCCCTAAGTAACCTATATAACTATTAATTTAAATTTCAATTGAGTTTTGGTTTAATTGGCAATTTAATGATAAAAGTGATATTTGTCATATACTAAGCAAACATGGATGAAATAATTTTAAAATTTTTCAAGAAAAAACCACCACTATTACAAATAATATTTTTTTTAAATGATGATAGATAAAAAAAAGATTCTTAGAAAAGAGATAAGGGGACAAAATCAAAACCCTATTAAGAGGAAACAAACCTAAAAATGAAATTTCTAATCTAATCTTTACAAAATCAATCCTTAAACAAGAAGGGGTGGAAGAAAAGTAAGTAGATTCAGTAAGATTAAGTCATATATTAAGCAAACATGGATGAAATAATTTTAAAATTATTCAAAAAAAAACCACCACTATTACAAATAATATATTTTTTTAAATGATGATAGATAAAAAAAAGTTTGTTAGAAAAGAGATAAGGGGACAAAACCAAAACCCTATTAAGAGGAAACAAACCTAAAAATGAAATTTCTAATCTAATTTTTCAAAATCAGTCCTTAAACAAGAAGGGGTGAAAGAAAAGTAAGTAGATTCAGTAAGATTAAGTCCTAGGTTAACAAGAAGGGGTGGAAGAAAAGTAAGTAGATTCAGTAAGATTACATCCTAGAATAGCAAGAATGTCTGCACAACTATTCACGTCCCGAGAAACATGAGAAAACACAAAATTCTAATTAGCAACTATTTTTATACAGATCACCCATCTATTTTTAATAGACCAAGGCACTACAAAAGGGGATTTAAAAGCTTTAACTACTGTTGTCAAATCAGTTTCCAGACAAAGGTTGTTCCAATTTTTCTCATAAGCAAACTTAATTGCCGACATTGCACCTGAGAGTTCGGTCATGAGAGAATTGGAAGCTCCCAAAAAGATACAAATGCACCCAAAAAACTACCATCACAATCTCTCACAATGCCACCACACGCAAAAATACCAGAGAGAGAAATTGAAGCTCCATCACAATTGGTTTTCATTTAATTTCTAGGAAGGGATTTTCAAATAACCTCTAAAATATTAGGGGCTTTGGGAGGACGAATAATAATAACCTTGAATCTATTCAGAATCTCAAAATCCTGCATATTCAGAAAGTTGTCAGCGAAGGAAGAACTATCATCCAAAGAAACTGCTTTCAAAAAAAAGATATGGAGGCAGAAAGATTAACAGCGATGTTCTCAAACCTCACCTTATTTCTAGCTAAGCAAATCGTATTTAGAACGAAAACACTATTACAAATAATACATTTTATAATAAAGTTTTCACATCAATCAATAAATAATTGAAGTATATACATTTTAATCTTAAAATATCATATATTCTCTCAGTTGGAATAGATAACTGAGGAGAAAATTAATTCAAAGAACATGCTTTCTAATCCTCGAATTTGCAGTTTATATTTTTATTTCTTTAAAAGTGACGTATTTCTTTTTATTTTATTTTTTACTTAAAAATTAAATGATTTATTCCGTCGATTACTTAAAAGCCAAAGTCATACATTATCACCCTATTCAAGCAACGCATTAAAAATAAACGTCCAATGTTTAAGGATGTCATTTTAGTCATCAGGGGAGAAAGATGTCCTGTCCGTAAATGTCTACAT